>NW_027488881.1:0-246280 GCF_050948215.1 Halictus rubicundus
TAGAGGATAGGATAGGATAGAGGATAGGATAGGATAGAGGATAGGATAGGATAGAGGATTGGAGTGTATAGAGGATAGGATATAGGATAGGATAGGATAGAGGATAGGATAGGATAGAGGATAGGATAGGATAGAGGATAGGATAGGATAGAGGATAGGATAGGATAGAGGATAGGATTGGATAGAGGATAGGATACGATAGAGGATAGGATAGGATAGAGGATAGGATAGGATAGGTTAGGATAGAGGATAGGATAGAATAGAGGATAGGATAGGATAGAGGACAGGATAGGAATGAGGATAGGATAGGATAGAGGATAGGATAAGATAGAGGATCGGATAGGATCGGATAGAATATAGAATAGGATAGAGGATAGGATAGGATAGAGGGTAGGATAGGATAGAGGATAGGACAGGATAGAGGATAGGATAGGATAGAGGATAGGATAGGAATGAGGATAGGATAGGATAGAGGATAGGATAAGATAGAGGATCGGATAGGATCGGATAGAATATAGAATAGGATAGAGGATAGGATAGGATAGAGGATAGGATAGGATAGCGGATAGGATAGGATAGAGGATAGGATAGGATAGAGGATCGGATAGGATCGGATAGAATATAGAATAGGATAGAGGATAGGATAGGATACAGGATATGATAGGATAGAGGATAGGATAGGATAGAGGATAGGATAGGATAGAGGATTGGATAGGATAGAGGATAGGATAGGATAGGATAGAGGATAGGATATTATAGAGGATAGGATAGGACAGAGGATAGGATAGGATAGAGGATAGGATAGGATAGAGGATAGGATAGGCTAGAGGATAGGATAGGATAGAGGATAGGATAGGATAGAGGATAGGATAGGATAGAGGATAGGATTGGATAGAGGATAGGATAGGATAGAGGATAGGATAGGATAGAGGATAGGATAGGATAGGATAGAGGAGAGGATAGGATAGAGGATAGGATAGGATAGAGGATAGGATAGGATAGAGGATAGGATAGGATAGAGGATAGGATAGGATAGAGGATAGGATATTATAGAGGATAGGATAGGATATAGGATAGGATAGGATAGAGGATAGGATAGGATAGAGGATAGGATAGGATAGAGGATTGGAGTGTATAGAGGATAGGATATAGGATTGGATAGGATAGAGGATAGGATACGATAGTGGATAGGAGGGAGGATAGGATAGGATAGAGGAGAGGATAGGATAGAGGATAGGATAGGATATAGGATAGGATAGGAAAGAGGATAGGATAGAATAGAGGATAGGATATTATAGAGGATAGGATAGGACAGAGGATAGGATAGGATAGAGGATAGGATAGGATAGAGGATAGGATAGGATAGGATAGAGGATAGGATAGGATAGAGGATAGGATAGGATGGAGGATAGGATAGGATAGAGGAGAGGATAGGATAGAGGATAGGATAGGATATAGGATAGGATAGGATAGAGGATAGGATATTATAGAGGATAGGATAGGATAGAGGATAGGATAGGATAGGATAGAGGATATGATAGGATAGAGGATAGGATAGGATAGAGGATAGGATAGGATAGAGGATAGGATAGGATAGAGGATAGGATTGGATAGAGGATAGGATAGAATAGAGGATAGGATAGGATAGAGTATAGGATAGGATAGGATAGGATAGGATAGAGGATAGGATAGCATAGAGGATAGGATAGGATAGAGGATAGGATAGGATAGCGGATAGGATAGGATATAGGATTGGATAGGATGGAGGATCGGATAGGTTAGAGGATAGGATAGGATATAGGATAGGATAGGATAGAGGATAGGATAGGATAGAGGATAGGATAGGATAGAGGATAGGATAGGATAGAGGATAGGATAGGATAGAGGATAGGATTGGATAGAGGATAGGATACGATAGAGGATAGGATAGGATAGAGGATAGGATAGGATAGGTTAGGATAGAGGATAGGATAGAATAGAGGATAGGATAGGATAGAGGACAGGATAGGAATGAGGATAGGATAGGATAGAGGATAGGATAAGATAGAGGATCGGATAGGATCGGATAGAATATAGAATAGGATAGAGGATAGGATAGGATAGAGGGTAGGATAGGATAGAGGATAGGACAGGATAGAGGATAGGATAGGATAGAGGATAGGATAGGAATGAGGATAGGATAGGATAGAGGATAGGATAAGATAGAGGATCGGATAGGATCGGATAGAATATAGAATAGGATAGAGGATAGGATAGGATAGAGGATAGGATAGGATAGCGGATAGGATAGGATAGAGGATAGGATAGGATAGAGGATCGGATAGGATCGGATAGAATATAGAATAGGATAGAGGATAGGATAGGATACAGGATATGATAGGATAGAGGATAGGATAGGATAGAGGATAGGATAGGATAGAGGATTGGATAGGATAGAGGATAGGATAGGATAGGATAGAGGATAGGATATTATAGAGGATAGGATAGGACAGAGGATAGGATAGGATAGAGGATAGGATAGGATAGAGGATAGGATAGGCTAGAGGATAGGATAGGATAGAGGATAGGATAGGATAGAGGATAGGATAGGATAGAGGATAGGATTGGATAGAGGATAGGATAGGATAGAGGATAGGATAGGATAGAGGATAGGATAGGATAGGATAGAGGATAGGATAGGATAGAGGATAGGATAGGATAGAGGATAGGATAGGATAGAGGATAGGATAGGATAGAGGATAGGATAGGATAGAGGATAGGATATTATAGAGGATAGGATAGGATATAGGATAGGATAGGATAGAGGATAGGATAGGATAGAGGATAGGATAGGATAGAGGATTGGAGTGTATAGAGGATAGGATATAGGATTGGATAGGATAGAGGATAGGATACGATAGTGGATAGGAGGGAGGATAGGATAGGATAGAGGAGAGGATAGGATAGAGGATAGGATAGGATATAGGATAGGATAGGAAAGAGGATAGGATAGAATAGAGGATAGGATATTATAGAGGATAGGATAGGACAGAGGATAGGATAGGATAGAGGATAGGATAGGATAGAGGATAGGATAGGATAGGATAGAGGATAGGATAGGATAGAGGATAGGATAGGATGGAGGATAGGATAGGATAGAGGAGAGGATAGGATAGAGGATAGGATAGGATAGAGGATAGGATAGGATAGAGGATAGGATATTATAGAGGATAGGATAGGATAGAGGATAGGATAGGATAGGATAGAGGATATGATAGGATAGAGGATAGGATAGGATAGAGGATAGGATAGGATAGAGGATAGGATAGGATAGAGGATAGGATTGGATAGAGGATAGGATAGAATAGAGGATAGGATAGGATAGAGTATAGGATAGGATAGGATAGGATAGGATAGAGGATAGGATAGCATAGAGGATAGGATAGGATAGAGGATAGGATAGGATAGCGGATAGGATAGGATATAGGATTGGATAGGATGGAGGATCGGATAGGTTAGAGGATAGGATAGGATAGAGGATAGGATAGGATAGAGGATAGGATAGGATAGGATAGAGGATAGGATAGGATCGGATAGAATATAGAATAGGATAGAGGATAGGATAGGATAGAGGATAGGATAGGATAGCGGATAGGATAGGATAGAGGATAGGATAGGATAGAGGATCGGATAGGATCGGATAGAATATAGAATAGGATAGAGGATAGGATAGGATACAGGATATGATAGGATAGAGGATAGGATAGGATAGAGGATAGGATAGGATAGAGGATTGGATAGGATAGAGGATAGGATAGGACAGAGGATAGGATAAGATAGAGGATAGGATAGGATATAGGATAGGATAGGAAAGAGGATAGGATAGAATAGAGGATAGGATATTATAGAGGATAGGATAGGATAGAGGATAGGATAGGATAGGATAGAGGATAGGATAGGATAGAGGATAGGATAGGATAGAGGATAGGATAGGAATGAGGATAGGATAGGATAGAGGATAGGATAAGATAGAGGATCGGATAGGATCGGATAGAATATAGAATAGGATAGAGGATAGGATAGGATAGAGGGTAGGATAGGATAGAGGATAGGACAGGATAGAGGATAGGATAGGATAGAGGATAGGATAGGAATGAGGATAGGATAGGATAGAGGATAGGATAAGATAGAGGATCGGATAGGATCGGAAAGAATATAGAATAGGATAGAGGATAGGATAGGATAGAGGATAGGATAGGATAGCGGATAGGATAGGATAGAGGATAGGATAGGATAGGATAGAGGATAGGATAGGATAGAGGATAGGATAGGATAGAGGATAGGATAGGATAGAGGATAGGATAGGATAGAGGATAGGATAGGATAGAGGATAGGATATTATAGAGGATAGGATAGGATAGAGGATAGGATAGGATAGAGGATAGGATAGGATAGAGGATAGGAGTGTATAGAGGATAGGATATAGGATTGGATAGGATAGAGGATAGGATACGATAGTGGATAGGAGAGAGGATAGGATAGGATAGAGGAGAGGATAGGATAGAGGATAGGATAGGATAGAGGATAGGATAGGATAGAGGATAAGATATTATAGAGGATAGGATAGGATAGAGGATAGGATAGGATAGAGGATAGGATAGGATAGAGGATATGATAGGATAGAGGATAGGATAGGATAGAGGATAGGATAGGATAGAGGATAGGATAGGATAGAGGATAGGATTGGATAGAGGATAGGATAGAATAGAGGATAGGATAGGATAGAGGATTGGAGTGTATAGAGGATAGGATATAGGATTGGATAGGATAGAGGATAGGATAGGATAGAGGATAGGATAGGATAGAGGATAGGATAGGATAGAGGATAGGATAGGATAGAGGATAGGATAGGATAGAGGATAGGATAGGATAGAGGATAGGATTGGATAGAGGATAGGATAGGATAGAGGATAGGATAGGATAGAGGATATGATATTATAGAGGATAGGATAGGACAGAGGATAGGATAAGATAGAGGATAGGATAGGATATAGGATAGGATAGGAAAGAGGATAGGATAGAATAGAGGATAGGATATTATAGAGGATAGGATAGGATAGAGGATAGGATAGGATAGGATAGAGGATAGGATAGGATAGAGGATAGGATAGGATAGAGGATAGGATAGGAATGAGGATAGGATAGGATAGAGGATAGGATAAGATAGAGGATCGGATAGGATCGGATAGAATATAGAATAGGATAGAGGATAGGATAGGATAGAGGGTAGGATAGGATAGAGGATAGGACAGGATAGAGGATAGGATAGGATAGAGGATAGGATAGGAATGAGGATAGGATAGGATAGAGGATAGGATAAGATAGAGGATCGGATAGGATCGGAAAGAATATAGAATAGGATAGAGGATAGGATAGGATAGAGGATAGGATAGGATAGCGGATAGGATAGGATAGAGGATAGGATAGGATAGGATAGAGGATAGGATAGGATAGAGGATAGGATAGGATAGAGGATAGGATAGGATAGAGGATAGGATAGGATAGAGGATAGGATAGGATAGAGGATAGGATATTATAGAGGATAGGATAGGATAGAGGATAGGATAGGATAGAGGATAGGAGTGTATAGAGGATAGGATATAGGATTGGATAGGATAGAGGATAGGATACGATAGTGGATAGGAGAGAGGATAGGATAGGATAGAGGAGAGGATAGGATAGAGGATAGGATAGGATAGAGGATAGGATAGGATAGAGGATAAGATATTATAGAGGATAGGATAGGATAGAGGATAGGATAGGATAGAGGATAGGATAGGATAGAGGATATGATAGGATAGAGGATAGGATAGGATAGAGGATAGGATAGGATAGAGGATAGGATAGGATAGAGGATAGGATTGGATAGAGGATAGGATAGAATAGAGGATAGGATAGGATAGAGGATTGGAGTGTATAGAGGATAGGATATAGGATTGGATAGGATAGAGGATAGGATAGGATAGAGGATAGGATAGGATAGAGGATAGGATAGGATAGAGGATAGGATAGGATAGAGGATAGGATAGGATAGAGGATAGGATAGGATAGAGGATAGGATTGGATAGAGGATAGGATAGGATAGAGGATAGGATAGGATAGAGGATAGGATATTATAGAGGATAGGATAGGATAGAGGATAGGATAGGATAGAGGATAGGATATTATAGAGGATAGGATAGGATAGAGGATAGGATAGGATAGAGGATAGGATAGGATAGAGGATTGGAGTGTATAGAGGATAGGATATAGGATTGGATAGGATAGAGGATAGGATAGGATAGAGGATAGGATATTATAGAGGATAGGATAGGATAGAGGATAGGATAGGATAGAGGATAGGATATTATAGAGGATAGGATAGGATAGAGGATAGGATAGGATAGAGGATAGGATAGGATAGAGGATATGATAGGATAGAGGATAGGATAGGATAGAGGATAGGATAGGATAGCGGATAGGATAGGGTAGAGTATAGAATAGGATAGAGGATAGGATAGGATAGAGGATAGGATAGGAATGAGGATAGGATAGGATAGAGGATAGGATAAGATAGAGGATCGGATAGGATCGGATAGAATATAGAATAGGATAGAGGATAGGATAGGATAGAGGGTAGGATAGGATAGAGGATATGACAGGATAGAGGATAGGATAGGATAGAGGATAGGATAGGAATGAGGATAGGATAGGATAGAGGATAGGATAAGATAGAGGATCGGATAGGATCGGATAGAATATAGAATAGGATAGAGGATAGGATAGGATAGAGGATAGGATAGGATAGCGGATAGGATAGGATATAGGATTGGATAGGATGGAGGATAGGATAGGTTAGAGGACAGGATAGGATAGAGGATAGGATAGGATAGAGGATAGGATAGGGCAGGATAGGATAGAGGATAGGATAGGATACAGGATAGGATAGGATAGAGGATAGGATAGGGCAGGATAGGATAGAGGATAGGATAGGATACAGGATAGGATAGGATAGAGGATAGGATAGGATAGAGGGTAGGATAGGATAGAGGATATGATAGGATAGAGGATAGGATAGGATAGAGGATAGGATAGGATAGAGGATAGGATACGATAGAGGATAGGATATTATAGAGGATAGGATAGGATAGAGGATTGGATTGGATAGAGGATAGGATATAGGATTGGATAGGATAGAGGATAGGATACGATAGTGGATAGGATAGATGATAGGATAGGATAGAGGATAGGATAGGATAGAGGATAGGATAGGATTGAGGATAGGATAGAATAGAGGATAGTATAGGATAGAGGATAGGATAGGATAGAGGATAGTATAGGATAGTGGATAGGATAGCATAGAGGATAGGATAGGGGATTGTATAGGATAGAGTATAGGATACGATAGAGGATAGGATCGGATAGAGGATAGGATAGGGGATTGGATAGGATAGACAATAGGAGACGATAAAGGATAGGATAGGGGATTGTATAGGATAGAGGATAGGAGACGATAGAGGATAGGATAGGGGATTGTATAGGCTAGAGGACAGGAGACGATAGAGGATAGGATAGGATAGAGGATAGGATAGGATAGCGGATAGGATAGGGTAGAGTATAGAATAGGATAGAGGATAGGATAGGATAGAGGATAGGATAGGAATGAGGATAGGATAGGATAGAGGATAGGATAAGATAGAAAATCGGATAGGATCGGATAGAATATAGAATAGGATAGAGGATAGGATAGGATAGAGGGTAGGATAGGATAGAGGATAGGATAGTGGATTGTATAGGCTAGAGGACAGGAGACGAAAGAGGGTAGGATATTATAGAGGATAGGATAGGATAGAGGATAGGATAGGATAGAGGATAGGATAGGATAGAGGATAGGATAGGATAGAGGATTGGATTGGATAGAGGATAGGATAGGATAGAGGATAGGATAGAGAATGGGAAAGGATAGAGGATAGGATAGGATAGAGGATAGGATACGATAGTGGATAGGATAGATGATAGGATAGGATAGAAGATAGGATAGGATAGAGGATAGGATAGGATTGAGGATAGGATATGATAGAGGAAAGGATAGCATAGAGGATAGGATAGGGGATTGTATAGGCTAGAGGGCAGGAGACGATAGAGGATAGGATAGGATAGAGGATAGGATAGGGTAGGATAGGATAGAGGATAGGATAGGATAGAGGATAGGATAGGATAGAGGATAGGATAGGATAGAGGATAGGATAGGATAGAGGATAGGATAGGATAGAGGATAGGATAGGATAGAGGATAGGATAGGATAGAGGATAGGATAGGATAGAGGATAGGATAGTGGATTGTATAGGATAGAGGACAGAAGACGATAGAGGATAGGATAGGATAGAGGATAGGATAGGGTAGAGGATAGGATAGGATAGAGGATAGGATAGGATAGTTGTTAGGTTGGATAGAGTATAGAATAGGATAGAGGACAGGATAGGATAGAGGATAGGATAGGATTGAGGATAGGATAGGATAGAGGAAACGATAGGATAGAGGATAGAATAGGATAGAGGATAGGATAGGATTGAGGATAGGATAGGATAGAGGATAGGATATTATAGAGGATAGGATAGGATAGAGGATAGGATATTATAGAGGATAGGATAGGATAGAGGATAGGATATTATAGAGGATAGGATAGGATAGAGGATAGGATAGGATAGAGGATAGGATAGGATAGAGGATAGGCTATAGGATTGGATAGGATAGAGGATAGGATACGATAGTGGATAGGATAGATGATAGGATAGGATAGAAGATAGGATAGGATAGAGGATAGGATAGGATAGAGGATAGGATCGGATAGATGATAGGATAGGGGATTGGATATGATAGAGGATAGGATAGGATAGAGGATCGGATAGGATACGATAGAGGATAGGATATTATAGAGGATAGGATAGGATAGAGGATAGGATATGATAGAGGATAGGATAGGATAGAGGATAGGATAGGATAAGGGATTGGATTGGATAGAGGATAGGCTATAGGATTGGATAGGATAGAGGATAGGATACGATAGTGGATAGGATAGATGATATGATAGGATAGAAGATAGGATAGGATAGAGGATAGGATAGGATAGAGGATAGGATCGGATAGATGATAGGATAGGGGATTGGATAGGATAGAGGATAGGATAGGATAGAGGATAGGATAGGATAGAGGATAGGATAGGATAGAGGATAGGATAGGATAGAGGATAGGATAGGATAGAGGATAGGATAGTGGATTGTATAGGATAGAGGACAGAAGACGATAGAGGATAGGATAGGATAGAGGATAGGATAGGGTAGAGGATAGGATAGGATAGAGGATAGGATAGGATAGAGGTTAGGTTGGATAGAGTATAGAATAGGATAGAGGACAGGATAGGATAGAGGATAGGATGGGATTGAGGATAGGATAGGATAGAGGAAAGGATAGGATAGAGGATAGAATAGGATAGAGGATAGGATAGGATTGAGGATAGGATAGGATAGAGGATAGGATATTATAGAGGATAGGATAGGATAGAGGATAGGATATTATAGACGATAGGATAGGATTGAGGATAGGATAGGATAGAGGATAGGATAGGATAGAGGATAGGATAGGATAGAGGATAGGATAGGATAGAGGATAGGATAGGATAGAGGATAGGATAGGATAGAGTATAGGATAGGATAGAGGATAGGATAGGATAGAGGATAGGATATAGGATTGGATAGGGTAGAGGATAGGATACGATAGTGGATAGGATAAATGATAGGATAGGATAGAAGATAGGATAGGATAGAGGATAGGATAGGATAGGATAGAGGATAGGATAGGATAGGATAGAGGATAAGATAGGATAGAGGATAGGATAGGATAGAGGATAGGATATTATAGAGGATAGGTTAGGATAGAGGATAGGATAGGATAGAGGATAGTATAGGATAGAGGATAGGATAGGATAGAGGATAGGATAGGATAGGATAGAGGATAGGATAGGATAGAGGATACGATAGGATAGAGGATAGGATAGGATAGAGGATAGGATAGGATAGAGGATAGGATAGGGTAGAGGATAGGATAGGATTGAGGATAGGATAGGATAGAGGATAGGATATAGGAATGGATAGGATAGAGGATAGGATAGGATAGAGGATAGGATAGGATAGAGGATAGGATAGGATAGAGGATAGGATACGATAGTGGATAGGATAGATGATAGGATAGGATAGAAGATAGGATAAGATAGAGGATAGGATAGGATAGAGGATAGGATAGAGGATAGGATAGTGGATTGTATAGGATAGAGGACAGGAGACGATAGAGGATAGGATAGGTTAGACGATAGGATAGGATAGAGGATAGGATAGGATAGAGGATAGGATAGGATAGAGGATAGGATAGGATAGAGGATAGGATATAGGATTGGATAGGA
Source organism: Halictus rubicundus (assembly GCF_050948215.1). Classification (NCBI taxonomy): domain Eukaryota; kingdom Metazoa; phylum Arthropoda; class Insecta; order Hymenoptera; family Halictidae; genus Halictus; species Halictus rubicundus. Next base: position 10,475 of record NW_027488881.1, read on the forward strand.
TAGAGGATAGGATACGATAGTGGATAGGATACATGATAGGATAGGATAGAAAATAGGATAGGATAGAAGATAGGATAGGATAGAGGATAGGATACGATAGTGGATAGGATACATGATAGGATAGGATAGAAAATAGGATAGGATAGAAGATAGGATAGGATAGAGGATAGGATAGAGGATAGGATAGTGGATTGTATAGGATAGAGGACAGGTGACGATAGACGATAGGATATATTAGACGATAGGATAGGATAGAGGATAGGATAGGATAGAGGATAGGATAGGATAGAGGATAGGATAGAGGATAGGATAGATGATAGGATAGGATACAGGATAGAATAGGATAGAGGATAGGATAGGATTGAGGATAGGATAGGATAGAGGATAGGATATTATAGAGGATAGGATAGGATAGAGGATAAGGTAGGATAGAGGATAGGATAGGATAGAGGATAGGATAGGATAGGATACAGGATAGGATAGGATAGAGGATAGGATAGGATAGAGGATAGGATAGGATAGAGGATAGGATAGAGGATAGGATAGTGGATTGTATAGGATAGAGGACAGGAGACGATAGAGGATAGGATAGGTTAGAGGATATAATAGGATAGGGGATAGGATAGGATAGAGGATAGGATAGAGGATAGGATAGGATAGAGGATAGGATAGGATAGCGGATAGGATAGGATAGAGGATAGGATAGGATAGATGATAGAGGATAGGATAGGATAGAGGATGGGATAGGATAGCGGACACGATAGGATATATGATTGGATAGGATAGAGGATAGGATAGGATAGAGGAAAGGATAGGATACAGGATAGGATAGGATTGAGGATAGGATACGATAGAGGATAGGATATTATAGAGGATAGGATAGGATAGAGGATAGGATAGTATAGAGGATAGGATAGGATAGAGGATAGGATAGGATAGATGATAGGATAGGAAAGAGGATAGGATAGGATAGAGGATAGGATAGGGGATTGTATAGGATAGAGGACAGGAGAAGATAGAGGATATAATAGAGGATAGGTTAGGGGATTGGATAGGATAGATGATAGGATAGGATAGAGGATAGGATCGGATAGAGGATAGGATAGGCGATTGGATAGGATACACAATAGGAGACGATAGAGGATAGGATAGGATAGAGGATAGGATAGGATAGAGGACAGGATATAGGATTGTATAGGATAGAGGACAGGTGACGATAGACGATAGGATATATTAGACGATAGGATGGGATAGAGGATAGGATAGGATAGAGGATAGGATAGAGGATAGGATAGATGGTAGGATAGGATACAGGATAGAATAGGATAGAGGATAGGATAGGATTGAGGATAGGATAGGATAGAGGATAGGATATTATAGAGGATAGGATAGGATAGAGGATAAGGTAGGATAGAGGATAGGATAGGATAGAGGATAGGATAGGATAGGATACAGGATAGGATAGGATAGAGGATAGGATAGGATAGAGGAAAGGATAGGATACAGGATAGGATAGGATTGAGGATAGGATACGATAGAGGATAGGATATTATAGAGGATAGGATAGGATAGAGGATAGGATAGTATAGAGGATAGGATAGGATAGAGGATAGGATAGGATAGATGATAGGATAGGAAAGAGGATAGGATAGGATAGAGGATAGGATAGGGGATTGTATAGGATAGAGGACAGGAGAAGATAGAGGATAGGATAGAGGATAGGTTAGGGGATTGGATAGGATAGAGGATAGGATAGGATAGAGGATAGGATCGGATAGAGGATAGGATAGGCGATTGGATAGGATACACAATAGGAGACGATAGAGGATAGGATAGGATAGAGGATAGGATAGGATAGAGGACAGGATATAGGATTGGATAGGATAGAGGATAGGGTACGATAGTGGATAGGATACATGATAGGATAGGATAGAAGATAGGATAGGATAGAAGATAGGATAGGATAGAGGATAGGATAGAGGATAGGATAGTGGATTGTATAGGATAGAGGACAGGAGACGATAGAGGATAGGATAGGTAAGACGATAGGATAGGATAGAGTATAGGATAGGATAGAGGATAGGATAGGATAGAGGATAGGATAGAGGATAGGATAGATGATAGGATAGGATAGAGGATAGAATAGGATAGAGGATAGGATAGGATTGAGGATAGGATAGGATAGAGGATAGGATATTATAGAGGATAGGATAGGATAGAGGATAAGGTAGGATAGAGGATAGGATAGGATAGAGGATAGGATAGGATAGGATACAGGATAGAATAGGATAGAGGATAGGATAGGATTGAGGATAGGATAGGATAGAGGATAGGATATTATAGAGGATAGGATAGGATAGAGGATAAGGTAGGATAGAGGATAGGATAGGATAGAGGATAGGATAGGATAGGATACAGGATAGGATAGGATAGAGGATAGGATAGGATAGAGGAAAGGATAGGATACAGGATAGGATAGGATTGAGGCTAGGATACGATAGAGGATAGGATATTATAGAGGATAGGATAGGATAGAGGATAGGATAGTATAGAGGATAGGATAGGATAGAGGATAGGATAGGATAGATGATAGGATAGGAAAGAGGATAGGATAGGATAGAGGATAGGATAGGGGATTGTATAGGATAGAGGACAGGAGAAGATAGAGGATAGGATAGAGGATAGGTTAGGGGATTGGATAGGATAGAGGATAGGATAGGATAGAGGATAGGATCGGATAGAGGATAGGATAGGCGATTGGATAGGATACACAATAGGAGACGATAGAGGATAGGATAGGATAGAGGATAGGATAGGATAGAGGACAGGATATAGGATTGGATAGGATAGAGGATAGGGTACGATAGTGGATAGGATACATGATAGGATAGGATAGAAGATAGGATAGGATAGAAGATAGGATAGGATAGAGGATAGGATAGAGGATAGGATAGTGGATTGTATAGGATAGAGGACAGGAGACGATAGAGGATTGGATAGGTTAGACGATAGGATAGGATAGAGTATAGGATAGGATAGAGGATAGGATAGGATAGAGGATAGGATAGAGGATAGGATAGATGATAGGATAGGATAGAGGATAGAATAGGATAGAGGATAGGATAGGATTGAGGATAGGATAGGATAGAGGATAGGATATTATAGAGGATAGGATAGGATAGAGGATAAGGTAGGATAGAGGATAGGATAGGATAGAGGATAGGATAGGATAGGATAGAGGATAGGATAGGATAGAGGATAGGATAGGATAGAGGATATGATAGGATAGAGGATCGGATAGGGGATTGGATAGGATAGAGGATAGGATAGGATAGAGGATAGGATAGGATAGAGGATAGGATAGGATAGAGGATAGGATAGGATAGAGGATTGGATTGGATAGAGGATAGGATATAGGATTGGATAGGATAGAGGATAGGATAGGATAGAGGATTGGATTGGATAGAGGATAGGATATAGGATTGTATAGGATAGAGGACAGGAGACGACAGAGGATAGGATAGGTTAGACGATAGGATAGGATAGAGTATAGGATAGGATAGAGGATAGGATAGGATAGAGGATAGGATAGAGGATAGGATAGATGATAGGATAGGATAGAGGATAGAATAGGATAGAGGATAGGATAGGATTGAGGATAGGATAGGATAGAGGATAGGATATTATAGAGGATAGGATAGGATAGAGGATAAGGTAGGATAGAGGATAGGATAGGATAGAGGATAGGATAGGATAGGATAGAGGATAGGATAGGATAGAGGATAGGATAGGATAGAGGATATGATAGGATAGAGGATCGGATAGGGGATTGGATAGGATAGAGGATAGGATAGGATAGAGGATAGGATAGGATAGAGGATAGGATAGGATAGAGGATAGGATAGGATAGAGGATAGGATAGGATAGAGGATTGGATTGGATAGAGGATAGGATATAGGATTGGATAGGATAGAGGATAGGATAGGATAGAGGATTGGATTGGATAGAGGATAGGATATAGGATTGGATAGGATAGAGGATAGGATACGATAGTGGATAGGATAGATGATAGGATAGGATAGAGGATAGGATAGGATAGAGGATAGGATAGAGGATAGGATAGTGGATTGTATAGGATAGAGGACAGGAGACGATAGAGGATAGGATAGGTTAGAGGATATAATAGGATAGGGGATAGGATAGGATAGAGGATAGGATAGAGGATAGGATAGGATAGAGGCTAGGATAGGATAGAGGATAGGATAGGATAGAGGATAGGATAGGATAGAGGATAGGATAGGATAGAGGATATGATAGGATAGAGGATCGGATAGGGGATTGGATAGGATAGAGGATAGGATAGGATAGAGGATAGGATAGGATAGAGGATAGGATAGGATAGAGGATAGGATAGGATAGAGGATTGGATTGGATAGAGGATAGGATATAGGATTGGATAGGATAGAGGATAGGATAGGATAGAGGATTGGATTGGATAGAGGATAGGATATAGGATTGTATAGGATAGAGGACAGGAGACGATAGAGGATAGGATAGGTTAGACGATAGGATAGGATAGAGTATAGGATAGGATAGAGGATAGGATAGGATAGAGGATAGGATAGAGGATAGGATAGATGATAGGATAGGATAGAGGATAGAATAGGATAGAGGATAGGATAGGATTGAGGATAGGATAGGATAGAGGATAGGATATTATAGAGGATAGGATAGGATAGAGGATAAGGTAGGATAGAGGATAGGATAGAGGATAGGATAGGATAGGATAGAGGATAGGATAGGATAGAGGATAGGATAGGATAGAGGCTATGATAGGATAGAGGATCGGATAGGGGATTGGATAGGATAGAGGATAGGATAGGATAGAGGATAGGATAGGATAGAGGATAGGATAGGATAGAGGATAGGATAGGATAGAGGATTGGATTGGATAGAGGATAGGATATAGGATTGGATAGGATAGAGGATAGGATAGGATAGAGGATTGGATTGGATAGAGGATAGGATATAGGATTGGATAGGATAGAGGATAGGATACGATAGTGGATAGGATAGATGATAGGATAGGATAGATGATAGGATAGGAAAGAGGATAGGATAGGATAGAGGATAGGATAGGATAGAGGATAGGATAGGGGATTGTATAGGATAGAGGACAGGAGACGATAGAGGATAGGATAGAAGATAGGTTAGGGGATTGGATAGGATAGAGGATAGGATAGGATAGAGGATAGGATCGGATAGAGGATAGGATAGGCGATTGGATAGGATACACAATAGGAGACGATAGAGGATAGGATAGGGGATTGTATAGGATAGAGGATATGATAGGATAGAGGATAGGATAGGATAGAGGATGGGATAGGATAGCGGATAGGATAGGATATAGGATTGGATAGGATACAGGATAGGATAGGATAGAGGATAGGATAGATAGAGGATATGATAGGATAGAGGATAGGATAGGATAGAGGATATGACAGGATAGAGGATCGGATAGGATAGAGGATAGGATAGGATAGAGGATAGGATACGATAGAGGATAGGATATTATAGAGGATAGGATAGGATAGAGGATAGGATAGGATAGAGGATAGGATAGGATAGAGGATAGGATAGGATAGAGGATAGGATAGGATAGAGGTTAGGTTGGATAGAGGATATGATAGGATAGAGGATAGGATAGGATAGAGGATAGGATAGGATAGCGGATAGGATAGGATAGAGGATAGGATACGATAGAGGATGGGATATTATAGAGGATAGGATAGGATAGAGGATAGGATAGTATAGAGGATAGGATAGGATAGAGGATAGGATAGGATAGATGATAGGATAGGAAAGAGGATAGGATAGGATAGAGGATAGGATAGGATAGAGGATAGGATAGGGGATTGTATAGGATAGAGGACAGGAGACGATAGAGGATAGGATAGAAGATAGGTTAGGGGATTGGATAGGATAGAGGATAGGATAGGATAGAGGATAGGATCGGATAGAGGATAGGATAGGCGATTGGATAGGATACACAATAGGAGACGATAGAGGATAGGATAGGGGATTGTATAGGATAGAGGATATGATAGGATAGAGGATAGGATAGGATAGAGGATGGGATAGGATAGCGGATAGGATAGGATATAGGATTGGATAGGATACAGGATAGGATAGGATAGAGGATAGGATAGATAGAGGATATGATAGGATAGAGGATAGGATAGGATAGAGGATATGACAGGATAGAGGATCGGATAGGATAGAGGATAGGATAGGATAGAGGATAGGATACGATAGAGGATAGGATATTATAGAGGATAGGATAGGATAGAGGATAGGATAGGATAGAGGATAGGATAGGATAGAGGATAGGATAGGATAGAGGATAGTATAGGATAGAGGATAGGATAGGATAGAGGATAGGATATAGGATTGGATAGGATAGAGGATAGGATACGATAGTGGATAGGATACATGATAGGATAGGATAGAAGATAGGATAGGATAGAGGATAGGATAGGATAGAGGATGGGATAGAGGATAGGATAGTGGATTGTATAGGATAGAGGACAGGAGACGATAGAGGATAGGATAGGTTAGACGATAGGATAGGATAGAGGATAGGATAGGATAGTGGATAGGATAGGATAGAGGATAGGATAGAGGATAGGATAGATGATAGGATAGGATAGAGGATAGAATAGGATAGAGGATAGGATAGGATTGAGGATAGGATAGGATAGAGGATCGGATAGGTGATTGGATAGGTGATTGGATAGGATAGAGGATAGGATAGGATAGAGGATAGGATAGGATTGAGGATAGTATAGGATAGAGGATAGGATACGATAGAGTATAAGATAGGATAGAGGATAGGATAGGATAGAGGATAGGATAGGATAGAGGATAGGATAGGATAGAGGATAGGATAGGATAGAGGATAGTATAGGATAGAGGATAGGATAGCATAGAGGATAGGATAGGATAGAGGATAGGATAGGATAGAGGATAGGATAGGATAGAGGATAGAGGATAGGATAGGATAGAGGATAGGATAGGGGATTGGATAGGATAGAGCATAGGATAGGATAGAGGATAGGATAGGATTGAGGATAGGATAGGATAGAGGATAGGATAGGATAGAGGATAGGATAGGATAGAGGGTATGATACGAAAGAGGATCGGATAGGATAGAGGATAGGATAGGATAGAGGATAGGATACGATAGAGGATAGGATATTATAGAGGATAGGATAGGATAGAGGATAGGATTGTGGATTGTATAGGATAGAGGACAGGAGACGATAGAGGATAGGATAGAGGATAGGTTAGGGGATTGGATAGGATAGAGGATAGGATAGGATAGTGGATAGGATAGAGGATAGGATAGGATAGAGGATAGGATAGGATAGAGGATAGGATATTATAGAGGATAGGATAGTATAGAGGATATGATAGGATAGAGGATCGGATAGGGGATTGGATAGGATAGAGGATACGATAGGATAGAGGATAGGATAGGGTTGAGGATAGTATAGGATAGAGGAAAGGATAGGATAGAGGATCGGATAGGTGATTGGATAGGATAGAGGATAGGATAGGATAGAGGATAGGATAGGATTGAGGATAGTATAGGATAGAGGATAGGATACGATAGAGTATAAGATAGGATAGAGGATAGGATAGGATAGAGGATAGGATAGGATAGAGGATAGGATAGGATAGAGGATAGGATAGGATAGAGGATAGTATAGGATAGAGGATAGGATAGCATAGAGGATAGGATAGGATAGAGGATAGGATAGGATAGAGGATAGGATAGGATAGAGGATAGAGGACAGGATAGGATAGAGGATAGGATAGGGGATTGGATAGGATAGAGGATAGGATAGGATAGAGGATAGGATAGGATTGAGGATAGGATAGGATAGAGGATAGGATAGGATAGAGGATAGGATAGTATAGAGGATAGGATAGGATAGAGGATATGATAGGATAGAGGATAGTATATGATAGAGGATAGGATAGGATAGAATATAGAATAGGATAGAGGATATGATACTATAGAGGATAGGATAAGATAGAGGATAGGATAGGATGGAGGATAGGATAGGATAGAGAATACGATACGATAGAGTATAGGACATAGGATTGGATAGGATAGAGGATAGGATACGATAGAGGATAGAATAGAATTGAGAATAGGATAGGATAGAGGATACGATATTATAGTGGCGAGGATCGAATAGAGGATAGGATAGCGGATAGGATGGGATAGAGTATAGAATAGGATAGAGGATAGGATAGGATAGAGGATAGAATAGGATTGAAGATAGGTTAGGATAGAGGAAAGGATAGGATAGAGGATCGGATAGGTGATTGGATAGGATAGAGGATAAGATAGGATAGAGGATAGTATAGGATAGAGGATAGGATAGGATAGGATAGAGGATAGGATAGGATAGAGGATACGGTAGGATAGAGGATAGGATAGGATAGAGGGTAGGATAGGATAGAGGACAGGATAGGATAGAGGATAGGATAGGATTGAGGATAGGATAGGATAGAGGATAGGATATTATAGAGGATAGGATAGGATAGAGGATAGGATAGTATAGAGGATAGGATAGGATAGATGATAGGATAGGATAGATGATAGGATAGGAAAGAGGATAGGATAGGATAGAGGATAGGATGGGATAGAGGATAGGATAGGATAGAGGATAGGATAGGGGATTGTATAGGATAGAGGACAGGAGACGATAGAGGATAGGATAGAGGATAGGTTAGGGGATTGGATAGGATAGAGGATAGGATAGGATAGAGGATAGGATAGAGGATAGGATAGGATAGAGGATAGGATAGGATAGAGGATAGGATAGGATAGAGGATAGGATATTATAGAGGATAGGATAGGATAGAGGATAGGTTAGGATAGAGGATGGGATAGGATAGCGGATAGGATAGGATATAGGATTGGATAGGATAGAGGATAGGATACGATAGAGGATAGGATAGGATAGAGGATAGAATAGGGGATTGGATAGGATAGAGGATAGGATAGGATAGAGCATAGGATAGGATTGAGGATAGGATAGGATAGAGGAAAGGATAGGATAGAGGATCGGATAGGTGATTGGATAGGATAGAGGATAGGATAGGATAGAGGATAGTATAGGATAGAGGATAGGATAGGATAGAGGATATTATAGGATAGAGGATAGGATAGGATAGGATAGAGTATAGGATAGGATAGAGGATACGATATTATAGAGGATAGGATAGGATAGAGGATAGGATCGGATAGAGGATAGGATAGGGGATTGGATAGGATAGAGGAAAGGATAGGATAGAGGATAGGATAGGATAGAGGATAGGATATAGGATTGGATAGGTTAGAGGATAGGATACGATAGTGGATAGGATAGATGATAGGATAGGATAGAGGATAGGGTAGGATAGAGGATAGGATAGGGGATTTGATAGGATAGAGGATAGGATAGGATTGAGGATAGGAAAGGATAGAGGATATTATAGGATAGAGGATAGGATAGGATAGGATAGAGTATAGGATTGGATAGAGGATACGATATTATAGAGGATAGGATAGGATAGAGGAAACGATAGGGTATTGGATAGGATAGAGCATAGGATAAAGAATAGGATAGGATAGAGGATAGGATAGGGGATTGGATAGCATACGGGATTGGATAGGATAGAGGATAGGATACGATAGAGGATAGGATAGGATAGAGGATAGGATAGGGGATTGGATAGGAAAGAGTATAGGATAGGATAGGATAGAGGATACGATATTATAGAGGATAGGATAGGATAGAGGATAGGATCGGATAGAGGATAGGATAGGGGATTGGATAGGATAGAGGAAAGGATAGGATAGAGGATAGGATAGGATAGCGGATAGGATAGGGGATTGGATAGGATACAGGATAGGATAGGATAGAGGATAGGATAGGAATGAGGATAGGAAAAGATAGAGGATCGGATAGGATGGCATAGAATATAGAATAGGATAGAATATAGAATAGGATAGAGGATAGGATAGGATAGAGGATAGGATAGGATAGAGGATAGGATAGGATAGAGGATAGGATAGGATAGAGGATAGGATAGGATAGAGGATAGGATAGGATAGAGGATAGGATAGGATAGAGGATAGGATAGGATAGAGGATAGGATAGGATAGAGGATAGGATAGGATAGAGGATAGGATAGGATAGAGGATAGGATATGATAGAGGATAGGATAGGATATAGGATAGGATAGGATAGAGGATAGGATAGGATAGAGGATAGGATAGGATAGAGGATAGGATAGGATAGAGGATAGGATAGGATAGAGGATAGGATAGGATAGAGGATAGGATAGGATAGAGGATAGGATAGGTTAGAGGATAGGATAGGATAGAGGATAGGATAGGATAGAGGATAGGATAGGTTAGAGGATAGGATAGGATAGAGGATAGGATAGGATAGAGGATAGGATAGGATAGAGGATAGGATAGGATAGAGGATAGGATAGGATAGAGGATAGTATAGGATAGAGGATAGGATAGGATACAGGATAGGATAGGATAGAGGATAGGATAGGATAGAGGATAGGATAGGATTGAGGATAGGATAGGATAGAGGATAGGATAGGATAGGATAGAGTATAGGATAGGATAGAGGATACGATATTATAGAGGATAGGATAGGATAGAGGAAACGATAGGGTATTGGATAGGATAGAGCATAGGATAAAGAATAGGATAGGATAGAGGATAGGATAGGGGATTGGATAGCATACGGGATTGGAGAGGATAGAGGATAGGATACGATAGAGGATGGGATAGGATGGAGGAGAGGATAGGGGATTGGATAGGATAGAGTATAGGATAGGATAGGATAGAGGATACGATATTATAGAGGATAGGATAGGATAGAGGATAGGATCGGATAGAGGATAGGATAGGGGATTGGATAGGATAGAGGAAAGGATAGGATAGAGGATAGAGGATAGGATAGGATAGAGGATAGGATAGGATAGAGGATATGATAGGATAGAGGATCGGATAGTGGATTGGATAGGATAGAGGATAGGATAGGATAGAGGATAGGGTAGGATAGAGGATAGGATAGGATAGAGGATATGATAGGATAGAGGATCGGATAAGGGATTGGATAGGATAGAGGATAGGATTGGATAGAGGATAGGATAGGATTGAGGATAGTATAGGATAGAGGAATTGATAGGATAGAGGATCGGATAGGTGATTGGATAGGATAGAGGATAGGATAGGATAGAGGATAGGATAGGATAGAGGATAGGATAGAGGTTAGGATAGGATAGAGGATAGGATAGGATAGAGGATAGGATATTATAGAGGATAGGATAGGATAGAGGATAGGATAGGATAGAGGATGGGATAGGATAGAGGATAGGATAGATAGAGGATAGGATAGGATAGAGGATAGGATATAATAGAGGATATGACAGGATAGAGGATCGGATAGGATAGAGGATAGGATAAGATAGAGGATAGGCTACGATAGAGGATAGGATATTATAGAGGATAGGATAGGATAGAGGATAGGATAGGATAGAGGATAGGATAGTGGATTGTATAGGATAGAGGACAGGAGACGATTGAGGATAGGATAGAGGATAGGTTAGGGGATTGGATAGGATAGAGGATAGGATAGGATAGAGGATAGGATAGAGGATAGGATAGGATAGAGGATAGGATAGGATAGAGGATAGGATATTATAGAGGATAGGATAGGATAGAGGATATGATAGGATAGAGGATCGGATAGGGGATTGGATAGGATAGAGGATAGGATAGGATAGAGGATAGGATAGGGTTGAGGATAGTATAGGATAGAGGAAAGGATAGGATAGAGGTTCGGATAGGTGATTGGATAGGATAGAGGATAGGATAGGATAGAGGATAGGATAGGATTGTGGATAGTATAGGATAGAGGATAGGATACGATAGAGTATAAGATAGGATAGAGGATAGGATAGGATAGAGGATAGGATAGGATAGAGGATAGGATAGGATAGAGGATAGGATAGTATAGAGGATAGGATAGGATAGATGATAGGATAGGATAGATGATAGGATAGGAAAGAGGATAGGATAGGATAGAGGATAGGATGGGATAGAGGATAGGATAGGATAGAGGATAGGATAGGGGATTGTATAGGATAGAGGACAGGAGACGATAGAGGATAGGATAGAGGATAGGTTAGGGGATTGGATAGGATAGAGGATAGGATAGGATAGAGGATAGGATAGAGGATAGGATAGGATAGAGGATAGGATAGGATAGAGGATAGGATAGGATAGAGGATAGGATATTATAGAGGATAGGATAGGATAGAGGATAGGTTAGGATAGAGGATGGGATAGGATAGCGGATAGGATAGGATATAGGATTGGATAGGATAGAGGATAGGATACGATAGAGGATAGGATAGGATAGAGGATAGAATAGGGGATTGGATAGGATAGAGGATAGGATAGGATAGAGCATAGGATAGGATTGAGGATAGGATAGGATAGAGGAAAGGATAGGATAGAGGATCGGATAGGTGATTGGATAGGATAGAGGATAGGATAGGATAGAGGATAGTATAGGATAGAGGATAGGATAGGATAGAGGATATTATAGGATAGAGGATAGGATAGGATAGGATAGAGTATAGGATAGGATAGAGGATACGATATTATAGAGGATAGGATAGGATAGAGGATAGGATCGGATAGAGGATAGGATAGGGGATTGGATAGGATAGAGGAAAGGATAGGATAGAGGATAGGATAGGATAGAGGATAGGATATAGGATTGGATAGGTTAGAGGATAGGATACCATAGTGGATAGGATAGATGATAGGATAGGATAGAGGATAGGGTAGGATAGAGGATAGGATAGGGGATTTGATAGGATAGAGGATAGGATAGGATTGAGGATAGGAAAGGATAGAGGATATTATAGGATAGAGGATAGGATAGGATAGGATAGAGTATAGGATTGGATAGAGGATACGATATTATAGAGGATAGGATAGGATAGAGGAAACGATAGGGTATTGGATAGGATAGAGCATAGGATAAAGAATAGGATAGGATAGAGGATAGGATAGGGGATTGGATAGCATACGGGATTGGATAGGATAGAGGATAGGATACTATAGAGGATAGGATAGGATAGAGGATAGGATAGGGGATTGGATAGGAAAGAGTATAGGATAGGATAGGATAGAGGATACGATATTATAGAGGATAGGATTGGATAGAGGATAGGATAGGATTGAGGATAGTATAGGATAGAGGAATTGATAGGATAGAGGATCGGATAGGTGATTGGATAGGATAGAGGATAGGATAGGATAGAGGATAGGATAGAGGTTAGGATAGGATAGAGGATAGGATAGGATAGAGGATAGGATATTATAGAGGATAGGATAGGATAGAGGATAGGATAGGATAGAGGATGGGATAGGATAGAGGATAGGATAGATAGAGGATAGGATAGGATAGAGGATAGGATAGGATAGAGGATATGACAGGATAGAGGATCGGATAGGATAGAGGATAGGATAAGATAGAGGATAGGCTACGATAGAGGATAGGATATTATAGAGGATAGGATAGGATAGAGGATAGGATAGGATAGAGGATAGGATAGTGGATTGTATAGGATAGAGGACAGGAGACGATTGAGGATAGGATAGAGGATAGGTTAGGGGATTGGATAGGATAGAGGATAGGATAGGATAGAGGATAGGATAGAGGATAGGATAGGATAGAGGATAGGATAGGATAGAGGATAGGATATTATAGAGGATAGGATAGGATAGAGGATATGATAGGATAGAGGATCGGATAGGGGATTGGATAGGATAGAGGATAGGATAGGATAGAGGATAGGATAGGGTTGAGGATAGTATAGGATAGAGGAAAGGATAGGATAGAGGTTCGGATAGGTGATTGGATAGGATAGAGGATAGGATAGGATAGAGGATAGGATAGGATTGTGGATAGTATAGGATAGAGGATAGGATACGATAGAGTATAAGATAGGATAGAGGATAGGATAGGATAGAGGATAGGATAGGATAGAGGATAGGATAGGATAGAGGATAGGATAGTATAGAGGATAGGATAGGATAGATGATAGGATAGGATAGATGATAGGATAGGAAAGAGGATAGGATAGGATAGAGGATAGGATGGGATAGAGGATAGGATAGGATAGAGGATAGGATAGGGGATTGTATAGGATAGAGGACAGGAGACGATAGAGGATAGGATAGAGGATAGGTTAGGGGATTGGATAGGATAGAGGATAGGATAGGATAGAGGATAGGATAGAGGATAGGATAGGATAGAGGATAGGATAGGATAGAGGATAGGATAGGATAGAGGATAGGATATTATAGAGGATAGGATAGGATAGAGGATAGGTTAGGATAGAGGATGGGATAGGATAGCGGATAGGATAGGATATAGGATTGGATAGGATAGAGGATAGGATACGATAGAGGATAGGATAGGATAGAGGATAGAATAGGGGATTGGATAGGATAGAGGATAGGATAGGATAGAGCATAGGATAGGATTGAGGATAGGATAGGATAGAGGAAAGGATAGGATAGAGGATCGGATAGGTGATTGGATAGGATAGAGGATAGGATAGGATAGAGGATAGTATAGGATAGAGGATAGGATAGGATAGAGGATATTATAGGATAGAGGATAGGATAGGATAGGATAGAGTATAGGATAGGATAGAGGATACGATATTATAGAGGATAGGATAGGATAGAGGATAGGATAGGATAGGATAGAGTATAGGATTGGATAGAGGATACGATATTATAGAGGATAGGATAGGATAGAGGAAACGATAGGGTATTGGATAGGATAGAGCATAGGATAAAGAATAGGATAGGATAGAGGATAGGATAGGGGATTGGATAGCATACGGGATTGGATAGGATAGAGGATAGGATACGATAGAGGATAGGATAGGATAGAGGATAGGATAGGGGATTGGATAGGAAAGAGTATAGGATAGGATAGGATAGAGGATACGATATTATAGAGGATAGGATAGGATAGAGGATAGGATCGGATAGAGGATAGGATAGGGGATTGGATAGGATAGAGGAAAGGATAGGATAGAGGATAGGATAGGATAGCGGATAGGATAGGGGATTGGATAGGATACAGGATAGGATAGGATAGAGGATAGGATAGGAATGAGGATAGGAAAAGATAGAGGATCGGATAGGATGGCATAGAATATAGAATAGGATAGAGGATAGGATAGGATAGAGGATAGGATAGGATAGAGGATAGGATAGGATAGAGGATAGGATAGGATAGAGGATAGGATAGGATAGAGGATAGGATAGGATAGAGGATAGGATAGGATAGAGGATAGGATAGGATAGAGGATAGGATAGGATAGAGGATAGGATAGGATAGAGGATAGGATATGATAGAGGATAGGATAGGATATAGGATAGGATAGGATAGAGGATAGGATAGGATAGAGGATAGGATAGGATAGAGGATAGGATAGGATAGAGGATAGGATAGGATAGAGGATAGGATAGGATAGAGGATAGGATAGGATAGAGGATAGGATAGGTTAGAGGATAGGATAGGATAGAGGATAGGATAGGATAGAGGATAGGATAGGATAGAGGATAGGATAGGATAGAGGATAGGATAGGATAGAGGATAGTATAGGATAGAGGATAGGATAGGATACAGGATAGGATAGGATAGAGGATAGGATAGGATAGAGGATAGGATAGGATTGAGGATAGGATAGGATAGAGGATAGGATAGGATAGGATAGAGTATAGGATAGGATAGAGGATACGATATTATAGAGGATAGGATAGGATAGAGGAAACGATAGGGTATTGGATAGGATAGAGCATAGGATAAAGAATAGGATAGGATAGAGGATAGGATAGGGGATTGGATAGCATACGGGATTGGAGAGGATAGAGGATAGGATACGATAGAGGATGGGATAGGATGGAGGAGAGGATAGGGGATTGGATAGGATAGAGTATAGGATAGGATAGGATAGAGGATACGATATTATAGAGGATAGGATAGGATAGAGGATAGGATAGGGGATTGGATAGGATAGAGGAAAGGATAGGATAGAGGATAGAGGATAGGATAGGATAGAGGATAGGATAGGATAGAGGATATGATAGGATAGAGGATCGGATAGGGGATTGGATAGGATAGAGGATAGGATAGGATAGAGGATAGGGTAGGATAGAGGATAGGATAGGATAGAGGATATGATAGGATAGAGGATCGGATAAGGGATTGGATAGGATAGAGGATAGGATTGGATAGAGGATAGGATAGGATTGAGGATAGTATAGGATAGAGGAATTGATAGGATAGAGGATCGGATAGGTGATTGGATAGGATAGAGGATAGGATAGGATAGAGGATAGGATAGGATAGAGGATAGGATAGAGGTTAGGATAGGATAGAGGATAGGATAGGATAGAGGATAGGATATTATAGAGGATAGGATAGGATAGAGGATAGGATAGGATAGAGGATGGGATAGGATAGAGGATAGGATAGATAGAGGATAGGATAGGATAGAGGACAGGATAGGATAGAGGATATGACAGGATAGAGGATCGGATAGGATAGAGGATAGGATAAGATAGAGGATAGGCTACGATAGAGGATAGGATATTATAGAGGATAGGATAGGATAGAGGATAGGATAGGATAGAGGATAGGATAGTGGATTGTATAGGATAGAGGACAGGAGACGATAGAGGATAGGATAGAGGATAGGTTAGGGGATTGGATAGGATAGAGGATAGGATAGGATAGAGGATAGGATAGAGGATAGGATAGGATAGAGGATAGGATAGGATAGAGGATAGGATATTATAGAGGATAGGATAGGATAGAGGATATGATAGGATAGAGGATCGGATAGGGGATTGGATAGGATAGAGGATAGGATAGGATAGAGGATAGGATAGGGTTGAGGATAGTATAGGATAGAGGAAAGGATAGGATAGAGGATCGGATAGGTGATTGGATAGGATAGAGGATAGGATAGGATAGAGGATAGGATAGGATTGTGGATAGTATAGGATAGAGGATAGGATACGATAGAGTATAAGATAGGATAGAGGATAGGATAGGATAGAGGATAGGATAGGATAGAGGATAGGATAGGATAGAGGATAGGATAGGATAGAGGATAGGATAGGATAGAGGATAGTATAGGATAGAGGATAGGATAGCATAGAGGATAGGATAGGATAGAGGATAGGATAGGATAGAGGATAGGATAGGATAGAGGATAGAGGATAGGATAGGATAGAGGATAGGATAGGGGATTGGATAGGATAGAGGATAGGATAGTATAGAGGATAGGATAGGATTGAGGATAGGATAGGATAGAGGATAGGATAGGATAGAGGATAGGATAGTATAGAGGATAGGATAGGATGGAGGATATGATAGGATAGAGGATAGTATAGGATAGAGGATAGGATAGGATAGAATATAGAATAGGATAGAGGATAGGATACTATAGAGGATAGGATAAGATAGAGGATAGGATAGGATGGAGGATAGGATAGGATAGAGAATACGATACGATAGAGTATAGGACATAGGATTGGATAGGATAGAGGATAGGATACGATAGAGGATAGAATAGAATTGAGAATAGGATAGGATAGAGGATACGATATTATAGTGGCGAGGATCGAATAGAGGATAGGATAGCGGATAGGATAGGATAGAGTATAGAATAGGATAGAGGATAGGATAGGATAGAGGATAGAATAGGATTGAAGATAGGATAGGATAGAGGAAAGGATAGGATAGAGGATCGGATAGGTGATTGGATAGGATAGAGGATAAGATAGGATAGAGGATAGGATAGGATAGAGGATAGGATAGGATAGAGGATAGGATAGGATAGATGATAGGATAGGAAAGAGGATAGGATAGGATAGAGGATAGGATAGGATAGAGGATAGGATAGGGGATTGTATAGGATAGAGGACAGGAGACGATAGAGGATAGGATAGAGGATAGGTTAGGGGATTGGATAGGATAGAGGACAGGATAGGATAGAGGATAGGATAGAGGATAGGATAGGATAGAGGATAGGATAGGATAGAGGATAGGATAGGATAGAGGATAGGATAGGATAGAGGATAGGATAGGATAGAGGATAGGATAGGATAGAGGATAGGATAGGATAGAGGATAGGATAGGATAGAGGATAGGATAGGATAGAGGATAGGATATTATAGAGGATAGGATAGGATAGAGGATAGGATAGGATAGAGGATGGGATAGGATAGCTGATAGGATAGGATATAGGATTGGATAGGATAGAGGATAGGATACGATAGAGGATAGGATAGGATAGAGGATAGAATAGGGGATTGGATAGGATAGAGGATAGGATAGGATAGAGCATAGGATAGGATTGAGGATAGGATAGGATAGAGGAAAGGATAGGATAGAGGATCGGATAGGTGATTGGATAGGATAGAGGATAGGATAGGATAGAGGATAGTATAGGATAGAGGATAGGATAGGATAGAGGATATTATAGGATAGAGGATAGGATAGGATAGGATAGAGTATAGGATAGGATAGAGGATACGATATTATAGAGGATAGGATAGGATAGAGGAAACGACAGGGTATTGGATAAGATAGTGCATAGGATAAAGAATAGGATAGGATAGAGGATAGGATAGGGGATTGGATAGGATAGAGGATAGGATACGATAGAGGGTAGGATAGGATGGAGGATAGGATAGGGGATTGGATAGTATAGAGTATAGGATAGGATAGGATAGAGGATACGATATTATAGAGGATAGGATAGGATAGAGGATAGGATCGGATAGAGGATAGGATAGGGGATTGGATAGGATAGAGGATAGGATAGGATTGAGGATAGGATAGGATAGAGGATATTATAGGATAGAGGATAGGATAGGATAGGATAGAGTATAGGATTGGATAGAGGATACGATATTATAGAGGATAGGATAGGATACAGGAAACGATAGGGTATTGGATAGGATAGAGCATAGGATAAAGAATAGGATAGGATAGAGGATAGGATAGGGGATTGGATAGCATACGGGATTGGATAGGATAGAGGATAGGATACGATAGAGGATAGGATAGGATAGAGGATAGGGTAGGGGATTGGATAGGAAAGAGTATAGGATAGGATAGGATAGAGGATACGATATTATAGAGGATAGGATAGGATAGAGGATAGGATCGGATAGAGTATAGGATAGGATAGAGGATAGGACAGGATCGAGGATAGGATAGGATAGAGGATAGGATAAGATAGAGGATAGGATCGGATAGGTGATTGGATAGGATAGAGGATAGGATAGGATAGAGGATAGTATAGGATAGAGGATAGGATAGGATAGAGGATAGGATAGGATAGAGGATACGATATTATAGAGGATAGGATAGGATAGAGGAAATGATAGGGTATTGGATAGGATAGAGCATAGGATAAAGAATAGGATATGATAGAGGATAGGATAGGGGATTGGATAGCATACGGGATTGGATGGGATAGAGGATAGGATACGATAGAGGATAGGATAGGATGGAGGATAGGATAGGGGATTGGATAGGATAGAGTATAGGATAGGATAGGATAGAGGATACGATATTATAGAGGATAGGATAGGTTAGAGGATAGGATCGGATAGAGGATAGGATAGGGGATTGGATAGGATAGAGGAAAGGATAGGATAGAGGATAGGATAGGATAGCGGATAGGATAGGGGATTGGATAGGATACAGGATAGGATAGGATAGAGGATAGGATAGGAATGAGGATAGGAAAAGATAGAGTATCGGATAGGATGGCATAGAATATAGAATAGGATACAATATAGAATAGGATAGAGGATAGGATAGGATAGAGGATATGATAGAGGATAGGATAGGATAGAGGATAGGATAGGGTAGAGGATAGGATAGGATAGAGGATAGGATAGGAAAGAGGATAGGATAGGATAGAGGATAGGATAGGATAGAGGATAGGATAGGGGATTGTATAGGATAGAGGACAGGAGACGATGGAGGATAGGATAGAGGATAGGTTAGGGGATTGGATAGGATAGAGGACAGGATAGGATAGAGGATAGGATAGAGGATAGGATAGGATAGAGGATAGGATAGGATAGAGGATAGGATAGGATAGAGGATAGGATAGGATAGAGGATAGGATCGGATAGAGGATAGGATAGGGGATTGGATAGGATAGAGGAAAGGATAGGATAGAGGATAGGATAGGATAGAGGATAGGATAGGGGATTGGATAGGATAGAGGATAGGATAGGATAGAGGATAGGATAGCATCGAGGATAGGATAGGATAGAGGATAGGATAGGATAGAGGATAGGATAGGATAGAGGATAGAGGATAGGATAGGATAGAGGATAGGATAGGGGATTGGATAGGATAGAGGATAGGATAGGATAGAGGATAGGATAGGATTGAGGTTAGGATAGGATAGAGGATAGGATAGGATAGAGGATATGATAGGATAGAGGATAGTATAGGATAGAGGATAGGATAGGATAGAATATAGAATAGGATAGAGGATAGGATACTATAGAGGATAGGATAAGATAGAGGATAGGATAGGATGGAGGATAGGATAGGATAGAGAATACGATACGATAGAGTATAGGACATAGGATTGCATAGGATAGAGGATAGGATACGATAGAGGATAGAATAGAATTGAGAATAGGATAGGATAGAGGATAGGATAGGATAGAGGATAGGATAGGATAGAGGATAGGATAGGATAGAGGATAGGATAGGATAGAGGATAGGATAGGATAGAGGATAGGATAGGATAGGATAGAGGATAGGATACGATAGAGGATAGGATAGGATTGAGGATAGTATAGGATAGAGGAAAGGATAGGATAGAGGATCGGATAGGTGATTGGATAGGATAGAGGATAGGATAGGATAGAGGATAGTATAGGATAGAGGATAGGATAGCATAGAGGATAGGATAGGATAGAGGATAGGATAGGATAGAGGATAGGATAGGATAGAGGATAGGATAGGATAGAGGATAGGATAGGATAGAGGATAGGATAGGATAGAGGATAGGATAGGATAGAGGATAGGATAGGATAGAGGATAGGATAGGATAGAGGATAGGATAGGATAGAGGATATGATAGGATAGAGGATCGGATAGGATAGAGGATAGGATAGGATAGAGGATAGAATACGATAGAGGATAGGATATTATAGAGGATAGGATATGATAGAGGATAGGATAGGATAGAGGATAGGATAGGATAGAGGATAGGATAGGATAGAGGATAGGATAGGATAGAGGATAGGATAGGATAGAGGATAGGATAGGATAGAGGATAGGATAGGATAAAGGATAGGATAGGATAGAGGATAGGATAGGATAGAGGATAGGATCGGATAGGTGATTGGATAGGATAGAGGATAGGATAGGATAGACGATAGTATAGGATAGAGGATAGGATAGGATAGAGGATAGGATAGGATAGAGGATACGATATTATAGAGGATAGGATAGGATAGAGGAAATGATAGGGTATTGGATAGGATAGAGCATAGGATAAAGAATAGGATATGATAGAGGATAGGATAGGGGATTGGATAGCATACGGGATTGGATGGGATAGAGGATAGAATATGATAGAGGATAGGATAGGATGGAGGATAGAATAGGGGATTGGATAGGATAGAGTATAGGATAGGATGGAGGATAGAATAGGGGATTGGATAGGATAGAGTATAGGATAGGATAGGATAGAGGATACGATATTATAGAGGATAGGATAGGTTAGAGGATAGGATCGGATAGAGGATAGGATAGGGGATTGGATAGGATAGAGGAAAGGATAGGATAGAGGATAGGATAGGATAGAGGATAGGATATAGGATTGGATAGGTTAGAGGGTAGGATACGATAGTGGATAGGATAGATGATAGGATAGGATAGAGGATAGGATAGGATAGAGGATAGGATAGGGGATTGGATAGGATAGAGGATAGGATAGGATAGAGGATAGGATAGCATAGAGGATAGGATAGGATAGAGGATAGGATACGATAGAGGATAGGATAGGATGGAGGATAGGATAGGGGATTGGATAGGATAGAGTATAGGATAGGATAGGATAGAGGATACGATATTATAGAGGATAGGATAGGTTAGAGGATAGGATCGGATAGAGGATAGGATAGGGGATTGGATAGGATAGAGGAAAGGATAGGATAGAGGATAGGATAGGATAGCGGATAGGATAGGGGATTGGATAGGATACAGGATAGGATAGGATAGAGGATAGGATAGGAATGAGGATAGGAAAAGATAGAGTATCGGATAGGATGGCATAGAATATAGAATAGGATAGAATATAGAATAGGATAGAGGATAGGATAGGATAGAGGATAGGATAGGATTGAGGATAGGATAGGATAGAGGATAGGATAGGATTGAGGATAGGATAGGATAGAGGATAGGATATTATAGAGGATAGGATAGGACAGAGGATAGGATAGGATAGAGGATAGGATAGTATAGAGGATAGGATAGGATAGGGGATAGGATAGGATAGATGATAGGATAGGAAAGAGGATAGGATAGGATAGAGGATAGGATAGGATAGAGGATAGGATAGGGGATTGTATAGGATAGAGGACAGGAGACGATAGAGGATAGGATAGAGGATAGGTTAGGGGATTGGATAGGATAGAGGATAGGATAGGATAGAGGATATGATAGAGGATAGGATAGGATAGAGGATAGGATAGGGTAGAGGATAGGATAGGATAGAGGATAGGATAGGAAAGAGGATAGGATAGGATAGAGGATAGGATAGGATAGAGGATAGGATAGGGGATTGTATAGGATAGAGGACAGGAGACGATGGAGGATAGGATAGAGGATAGGTTAGGGGATTGGATAGGATAGAGGACAGGATAGGATAGAGGATAGGATAGAGGATAGGATAGGATAGAGGATAGGATAGGATAGAGGATAGGATAGGATAGAGGATAGGATAGGATAGAGGATAGGATCGGATAGAGGATAGGATAGGGGATTGGATAGGATAGAGGAAAGGATAGGATAGAGGATAGGATAGGATAGAGGATAGGATCGGATAGAGGATAGGATAGGGGATTGGATAGGATAGAGGAAAGGATAGGATAGAGGATAGGATAGGATAGAGGATAGGATATAGGATTGGATAGGTTAGAGGGTAGGATACGATAGTGGATAGGATAGATGATAGGATAGGATAGAGGATAGGATAGGATAGAGGATAGGATAGGGGATTGGATAGGATAGAGGATAGGATAGGATAGAGGATAGGATAGCATCGAGGATAGGATAGGATAGAGGATAGGATAGGATAGAGGATAGGATAGGATAGAGGATAGAGGATAGGATAGGATAGAGGATAGGATAGGGGATTGGATAGGATAGAGGATAGGATAGGATAGAGGATAGGATAGGATTGAGGTTAGGATAGGATAGAGGATAGGATAGGATAGAGGATATGATAGGATAGAGGATAGTATAGGATAGAGGATAGGATAGGATAGAATATAGAATAGGATAGAGGATAGGATACTATAGAGGATAGGATAAGATAGAGGATAGGATAGGATGGAGGATAGGATAGGATAGAGAATACGATACGATAGAGTATAGGACATAGGATTGCATAGGATAGAGGATAGGATACGATAGAGGATAGAATAGAATTGAGAATAGGATAGGATAGAGGATAGGATAGGATAGAGGATAGGATAGGATAGAGGATAGGATAGGATAGAGGATAGGATAGGATAGAGGATAGGATAGGATAGAGGATAGGATAGGATAGGATAGAGGATAGGATACGATAGAGGATAGGATAGGATTGAGGATAGTATAGGATAGAGGAAAGGATAGGATAGAGGATCGGATAGGTGATTGGATAGGATAGAGGATAGGATAGGATAGAGGATAGTATAGGATAGAGGATAGGATAGCATAGAGGATAGGATAGGATAGAGGATAGGATAGGATAGAGGATAGGATAGGATAGAGGATAGGATAGGATAGAGGATAGGATAGGATAGAGGATAGGATAGGATAGAGGATAGGATAGGATAGAGGATAGGATAGGATAGAGGATAGGATAGGATAGAGGATAGGATAGGATAGAGGATATGATAGGATAGAGGATCGGATAGGATAGAGGATAGGATAGGATAGAGGATAGAATACGATAGAGGATAGGATATTATAGAGGATAGGATATGATAGAGGATAGGATAGGATAGAGGATAGGATAGGATAGAGGATAGGATAGGATAGAGGATAGGATAGGATAGAGGATAGGATAGGATAGAGGATAGGATAGGATAGAGGATAGGATAGGATAAAGGATAGGATAGGATAGAGGATAGGATAGGATAGAGGATAGGATCGGATAGGTGATTGGATAGGATAGAGGATAGGATAGGATAGACGATAGTATAGGATAGAGGATAGGATAGGATAGAGGATAGGATAGGATAGAGGATACGATATTATAGAGGATAGGATAGGATAGAGGAAATGATAGGGTATTGGATAGGATAGAGCATAGGATAAAGAATAGGATATGATAGAGGATAGGATAGGGGATTGGATAGCATACGGGATTGGATGGGATAGAGGATAGAATACGATAGAGGATAGGATAGGATGGAGGATAGAATAGGGGATTGGATAGGATAGAGTATAGGATAGGATGGAGGATAGAATAGGGGATTGGATAGGATAGAGTATAGGATAGGATAGGATAGAGGATACGATATTATAGAGGATAGGATAGGTTAGAGGATAGGATCGGATAGAGGATAGGATAGGGGATTGGATAGGATAGAGGAAAGGATAGGATAGAGGATAGGATAGGATAGAGGATAGGATATAGGATTGGATAGGTTAGAGGGTAGGATACGATAGTGGATAGGATAGATGATAGGATAGGATAGAGGATAGGATAGGATAGAGGATAGGATAGGGGATTGGATAGGATAGAGGATAGGATAGGATAGAGGATAGGATAGCATAGAGGATAGGATAGGATAGAGGATAGGATAGGATAGAGGATAGGATAGGATAGAGGATAGAGGATAGGATAGGATAGAGGATAGGATAGGGGATTGGATAGGATAGAGGATAGGATAGGATAGAGGATAGGATAGGATTGAGGTTAGGATAGGATAGAGGATAGGATAGGATAGAGGATATGATAGGATAGAGGATAGTATAGGATAGAGGATAGGATAGGATAGAATATAGAATAGGATAGAGGATAGGATACTATAGAGGATAGGATAAGATAGAGGATAGGATAGGATAGCGGATAGGATAGGATAGAGTATAGAATAGGATAGAGGATAGGATAGGATAGAGGATAGAATAGGATTGAAGATAGGATAGGATAGAGGAAAGGATAGGATAGAGGATCGGATAGGTGATTGGATAGGATAGAGGATAAGATAGGATAGAGGATAGTATAGGATAGAGGATAGGATAGGATTGAGGATAGGATAGGATAGAGGATAGGATAGGATAGAGGATAGGATAGTATAGAGGATAGGATAGGATAGAGGATATGATAGGATAGAGGATAGTATAGGATAGAGGATAGGATAGGATAGAATATAGAATAGGATAGAGGATAGGATACTATAGAGGATAGGATAAGATAGAGGATAGGATAGGATGGAGGATAGGATAGGATAGAGAATACGATACGATAGAGTATAGGACATAGGATTGGATAGGATAGAGGATAGGATACGATAGAGGATAGAATAGAATTGAGAATAGGATAGGATAGAGGATACGATATTATAGTGGCGAGGATCGAATAGAGGATAGGATAGCGGATAGGATAGGATAGAGTATAGAATAGGATAGAGGATAGGATAGGATAGAGGATAGAATAGGATTGAAGATAGGATAGGATAGAGGAAAGGATAGGATAGAGGATAGGATCGGATAGGTGATTGGATAGGATAGAGGATAGGATAGGATAGACGATAGTATAGGATAGAGGATAGGATAGGATAGAGGATAGGATAGGATAGAGTATACGATATTATAGAGGATAGGATAGGATAGAGGAAATGATAGGGTATTGGATAGGATAGAGCATAGGATAAAGAATAGGATATGATAGAGGATAGGATAGGGGATTGGATAGCATACGGGATTGGATGGGATAGAGGATAGAATACGATAGAGGATAGGATAGGATGGAGGATAGAATAGGGGATTGGATAGGATAGAGTAT
Organism: Halictus rubicundus; assembly: GCF_050948215.1. NCBI lineage: Eukaryota > Metazoa > Arthropoda > Insecta > Hymenoptera > Halictidae > Halictus > Halictus rubicundus. The sequence continues at coordinate 36,935 of NW_027488881.1, forward strand.
AGGATAGGATAGGATAGAGGATACGATATTATAGAGGATAGGATAGGTTAGAGGATAGGATCGGATAGAGGATAGGATAGGGGATTGGATAGGATAGAGGAAAGGATAGGATAGAGGATAGGATAGGATAGAGGATAGGATATAGGATTGGATAGGTTAGAGGGTAGGATACGATAGTGGATAGGATAGATGATAGGATAGGATAGAGGACAGGATAGGATAGAGGATAGGATAGGGGATTGGATAGGATAGAGGATAGGATAGGATAGAGGATAGGATAGCATAGAGGATAGGATAGGATAGAGGATAGGATAGGATAGAGGATAGGATAGGATAGAGGATAGAGGATAGGATAGGATAGAGGATACGATAGGGGATTGGATAGGATAGAGGATAGGATAGGATAGAGGATAGGATAGGATTGAGGTTAGGATAGGATAGAGGATAGGATAGGATAGAGGATATGATAGGATAGAGGATAGTATAGGATAGAGGATAGGATAGGATAGAATATAGAATAGGATAGAGGATAGGATACTATAGAGGATAGGATAAGCTAGAGGATAGGATAGGATGGAGGATAGGATAGGATAGAGAATACGATACGATAGAGTATAGGACATAGGATTGCATAGGATAGAGGATAGGATACGATAGAGGATAGAATAGAATTGAGAATAGGATAGGATAGAGGATACGATATTATAGTGGCGAGGATCGAATAGAGGATAGGATAGCGGATAGGATAGGATAGAGTATAGAATAGGATAGAGGATAGGATAGGATAGAGGATAGAATAGGATTGAAGATAGGATAGGATAGAGGAAAGGATAGGATAGAGGATCGGATAGGTGATTGGATAGGATAGAGGATAAGATAGGATAGAGGATAGTATAGGATAGAGGATAGGATAGGATTGAGGATAGGATAGGATAGAGGATAGGATAGGATAGAGGATAGAATAGGATTGAAGATAGGATAGGATAGAGGAAAGGATAGGATAGAGGATCGGATAGGTGATTGGATAGGATAGAGGATAAGATAGGATAGAGGATAGGATAGGATAGAGGATACGATATTATAGAGGATAGGATAGGATAGAGGAAATGATAGGGTATTGGATAGGATAGAGCATAGGATAAAGAATAGGATATGATAGAGGATAGGATAGGGGATTGGATAGCATACGGGATTGGATGGGATAGAGGATAGAATACGATAGAGGATAGGATAGGATGGAGGATAGAATAGGGGATTGGATAGGATAGAGTATAGGATAGGATAGGATAGAGGATACGATATTATAGAGGATAGGATAGGTTAGAGGATAGGATCGGATAGAGGATAGGATAGGGGATTGGATAGGATAGAGGAAAGGATAGGATAGAGGATAGGATAGGATAGAGGATAGGATATAGGATTGGATAGGTTAGAGGGTAGGATACGATAGTGGATAGGATAGATGATAGGATAGGATAGAGGATAGGATAGGATAGAGGATAGGATAGGGGATTGGATAGGATAGAGGATAGGATAGGATAGAGGATAGGATAGCATAGAGGATAGGATAGGATAGAGGATAGGATAGGATAGAGGATAGGATAGGATAGAGGATAGAGGATAGGATAGGATAGAGGATAGGATAGGGGATTGGATAGGATAGAGGATAGGATAGGATAGAGGATAGGATAGGATTGAGGTTAGGATAGGATAGAGGATAGGATAGGATAGAGGATATGATAGGATAGAGGATAGTATAGGATAGAGGATAGGATAGGATAGAATATAGAATAGGATAGAGGATAGGATACTATAGAGGATAGGATAAGCTAGAGGATAGGATAGGATGGAGGATAGGATAGGATAGAGAATACGATACGATAGAGTATAGGACATAGGATTGCATAGGATAGAGGATAGGATACGATAGAGGATAGAATAGAATTGAGAATAGGATAGGATAGAGGATACGATATTATAGTGGCGAGGATCGAATAGAGGATAGGATAGCGGATAGGATAGGATAGAGTATAGAATAGGATAGAGGATAGGATAGGATAGAGGATAGAATAGGATTGAAGATAGGATAGGATAGAGGAAAGGATAGGATAGAGGATCGGATAGGTGATTGGATAGGATAGAGGATAAGATAGGATAGAGGATAGTATAGGATAGAGGATAGGATAGGATTGAGGATAGGATAGGATAGAGGATAGGATAGGATAGAGGATAGGATAGTATAGAGGATAGGATAGGATAGAGGATATGATAGGATAGAGGATAGTATAGGATAGAGGATAGGATAGGATAGAATATAGAATAGGATAGAGGATAGGATACTATAGAGGATAGGATAAGATAGAGGATAGGATAGGATGGAGGATAGGATAGGATAGAGAATACGATACGATAGAGTATAGGACATAGGATTGGATAGGATAGAGGATAGGATACGATAGAGGATAGAATAGAATTGAGAATAGGATAGGATAGAGGATACGATATTATAGTGGCGAGGATCGAATAGAGGATAGGATAGCGGATAGGATAGGATAGAGTATAGAATAGGATAGAGGATAGGATAGGATAGAGGATAGAATAGGATTGAAGATAGGATAGGATAGAGGAAAGGATAGGATAGAGGATCGGATAGGTGATTGGTTAGGATAGAGGATAAGATAGGATAGAGGATAGTATAGGATAGAGGATAGGATAGGATAGGATAGAGGATAGGATAGGATAGAGGATACGATAGGATAGAGGATAGGATAGGATAGAGGATAGGATAGGATAGAGGATAGAATAGGATAGAGGATAGGATAGGATTGAGGATAGGATAGGATATAGGATAGGATATTATAGAGGATAGGATAGGATAGAGGATAGGATAGTATAGAGGATAGGATAGGATAGAGGATAGGATAGGATAGATGATAGGATAGGAAAGAGGATAGGATAGGATAGAGGATAGGATAGGATAGAGGATAGGATAGGGGATTGTATATAATAGAGGACAGGAGACGATAGAGGATAGGATAGAGGATAGGTTAGGGGATTGGATAGGATAGAGGATAGGATAGGATAGAGGATAGGATAGAGGATAGGATAGGATAGAGGATAGGATAGGATAGAGGATAGGATAGGATAGAGGATAGGATAGGATAGAGGATAGGATAGGATAGAGGATAGGATATTATAGAGGATAGGATAGGATAGAGGATAGGATAGGATAGAGGATGGGATAGGATAGCGGATAGGATAGGATATAGGATTGGATAGGATAGAGAATACGATACGATAGAGTATAGGACATAGGATTGCATAGGATAGAGGATAGGATACGATAGAAGATAGAATAGAATTGAGAATAGGATAGGATAGAGGATACGATATTATAGTGGCGAGGATCGAATAGAGGATAGGATAGCGGATAGGATAGGATAGAGTATAGAATAGGATAGAGTATAGGATAAGATAGAGGATAGAATAGGATTGAAGATAGGATAGGATAGAGGAAAGGATAGGATAGAGGATCGGATAGGTGATTGGATAGGATAGAGGATAAGATAGGATAGAGGATAGTATAGGATAGAGGATAGGATAGGATTGAGGATAGGATAGGATAGAGGATAGGATAGGATAGAGGATAGGATAGTATAGAGGATAGGATAGGATAGAGGATATGATAGGATAGAGGATAGTATAGGATAGAGGATAGGATAGGATAGAATATATAATAGGATAGGGGATAGGATACTATAGAGGATAGGATAAGATAGAGGATAGGATAGGATAGAGGATACGATAGGATAGAGGATAGGATAGGATAGAGGATAGGATAGGATAGAGGATAGGATAGGATAGAGGATAGGATAGGATTGAGGATAGGATAGGATAGAGGATACGATATTATAGAGGATAGGATAGGATAGAGGATAGGATAGGATAGAGGATGGGATAGGATAGCGGATAGGATAGGATATAGGATTGGATAGGATAGAGGATAGGATACGATAGAGGATAGGATAGGATAGAGGATAGGATAGGGGATTGGATAGGATAGAGGATAGGATAGGATAGAGGATAGGATAGGATTGAGGATAGGATAGGATAGAGGAAAGGATAGGATAGAGGATCGGATAGGTGATTGGATAGTATAGAGGATAGGATAGGATAGAGGATAGTATAGGGTAGAGGATAGGATAGGATAGAGGATAGGATAGGATAGAGGATAGGATAGGATAGGATAGAGGATAGGATAGGATAGGATAGAGGATACGATATTATAGAGGATAGGATAGGATAGAGGATAGGATCGGATAGAGGATAGGATAGGATAGAGGATAGGATCGGATAGGTGATTGGATAGGATAGAGGATAGGATAGGATAGAGGATAGTATAGGATAGAGGATATTATAGGATAGACGATAGGATAGGATAGAGGATACGATATTATAGAGGATAGGATAGGATAGAGGAAATGATAGGGTATTGGATAGGATAGAGCATAGGATAAAGAATAGGATATGATAGAGGATAGGATAGGGGATTGGATAGCATACGGGATTGGATGGGATAGAGGATAGGATAAGATAGAGGATAGGATAGGATAGAGGATACGATAGGATAGAGGATAGGATAGGATAGAGGATAGGATAGGATAGAGGATAGGATAGGATAGAGGATAGGATAGGATTGAGGATACGATAGGATAGAGGATACGATATTATAGAGGATAGGATAGGATAGAGGATAGGATAGGATAGAGGATGGATAGGATAGCGGATAGGATAGGATATAGGATTGGATAGGATAGAGGATAGGATACGATAGAGGATAGGATAGGATAGAGGATAGGATAGGGGATTGGATAGGATAGAGGATAGGATAGGATAGAGGATAGGGTAGGATTGAGGATAGGATAGGATAGAGGAAAGGATAGGATAGAGGATCGGATAGGTGATTGGATAGTATAGAGGATAGGATAGGATAGAGGATAGTATAGGATAGAGGATAGGATAGGATAGAGGATAGGATAGGATAGAGGATAGGATAGGATAGGATAGAGGATACGATATTATAGAGGATAGGATAGGATAGAGGATAGGATCGGATAGAGGATAGGATAGGATAGAGGATAGGATCGGATAGGTGATTGGATAGGATAGAGGATAGGATAGGATAGAGGATAGTATAGGATAGAGGATAGGATAGGATAGAGGATAGGATAGGATAGAGGATACGATATTATAGAGGATAGGATAGGATAGAGGAAATGATAGGGTATTGGATAGGATAGAGCATAGGATAAAGAATAGGATATGATAGAGGATAGGATAGGGGATTGGATAGCATACGGGATTGGATGGGATAGAGGATAGGATACGATAGAGGATAGGATAGGATGGAGGATAGGATAGGGGATTGGATAGGATAGAGTATAGGATAGGATAGGATAGAGGATACGATATTATAGAGGATAGGATAGGTTAGAGGATAGGATCGGATAGAGGATAGGATAGGGGATTGGATAGGATAGAGGAAAGGATAGGATAGAGGATAGGATAGGATAGAGGATAGGATATAGGATTGGATAGGTTAGAGGATAGGATACGATAGTGGATAGGATAGATGATAGGATAGGATAGAGGATAGGATAGGATAGAGGATAGGATATAGGATTGGATAGGTTAGAGGATAGGATACGATAGTGGATAGGATAGATGATAGGATAAGATAGAGGATAGGATAGGATGGAGGATAGGATAGGATAGAGAATACGATACGATAGAGTATAGGACATAGGATTGGATAGGATAGAGGATAGGATACGATAGAGGATAGAATAGAATTGAGAATAGGATAGGATAGAGGATACGATATTATAGTGGCGAGGATCGAATAGAGGATAGGATAGCGGATAGGATAGGATAGAGTATAGAATAGGATAGAGGATAGGATAGGATAGAGGATAGAATAGGATTGAAGATAGGATAGGATAGAGGAAAGGATAGGATAGAGGATCGGATAGGTGACTGGATAGGATAGAGGATAAGATAGGATAGAGAATAGTATAGGATAGAGGATAGGATAGGATAGGAGAGAGGATAGGATAGGATAGAGGATACGATAGGATAGAGGATAGGATAGGATAGAGGATAGGATAGGATAGAGGATAGAATAGGATAGAGGATAGGATAGGATTGAGGATAGGATAGGATATAGGATAGGATATTATAGAGGATAGGATAGGATAGAGGATAGGATAGGAAAGAGGATAGGATAGGATAGAGGATAGGATAGGATAGAGGATAGGATAGGGGATTGTATATAATAGAGGACAGGAGACGATAGAGGATAGGATAGAGGATAGGTTAGGGGATTGGATAGGATAGAGGATAGGATAGGATAGAGGATAGGATAGAGGATAGGATAGGATAGAGGATAGGATAGGATAGAGGATAGGATAGGATAGAGGATAGGATATTATAGAGGATAGGATAGGATAGAGGATGGGATAGGATAGCGGATAGGATAGGATATAGGATTGGATAGGATAGAGGATAGGATACGATAGAGGATAGGATAGGATAGAGGATAGAATAGGGGATTGGATAGGATAGAGGATAGGATAGGATAGAGCATAGGATAGGATTGAGGATAGGATAGGATAGAGGAAAGGATAGGATAGAGGATCGGATAGGTGATTGGATAGGATAGAGGATAGGATAGGATAGAGGATATTATAGGATAGAGGATAGGATAGGATAGAGGATATTATAGGATAGAGGATAGGATAGGATAGGATAGAGTATAGGATAGGATAGAGGATACGATATTATAGAGGATAGGATAGGATAGAGGAAACGATAGGGTATTGGATAGGATAGTGCATAGGATAAAGAATAGGATAGGATAGAGGATAGGATAGGGGATTGGATAGGATAGAGGATAGGATACGATAGAGGATAGGATAGGATGGAGGATAGGATAGGGGATTGGATAGTATAGAGTATAGGATACGATAGGATAGAGGATACGATATTATAGAGGATAGGATAGGATAGAGGATAGGATCGGATAGAGGATAGGATAGGGGATTGGATAGGATAGAGGAAAGGATAGGATAGAGGATAGGATAGGATAGAGGATAGGATATAGGATTGGATAGGTTAGAGGATAGGATACGATAGTGGATAGGATAGATGATAGGATAGGATAGAGGATAGGATAGGGGATTGGATAGGATAGAGGATAGGATAGGATTGAGGATAGGATAGGATAGAGGATATTATAGGATAGAGGATAGGATAGGACAGGATAGAGTATAGGATTGGATAGAGGATACGATATTATAGAGGATAGGATAGGATAGAGGAAACGATAGGGTATTGGATAGGATAGAGCATAGGATAAAGAATAGGATAGGATAGAGGATAGGATAGGGGATTGGATAGCATACGGGATTGGATAGGATAGAGGATAGGATAGGATAGAGGATAGGATAGGATAGAGGATAGAGGATAGGATAGGATAGAGGATACGATAGGATAGAGGATAGGATAGGATAGAGGTTAGGTTGGATAGAGTATAGAATAGGATAGAGGATAGGATAGGATAGAGGTTAGGATAGGATTGAGGATAGTATAGGATAGAGGAAAGGATAGGATAGAGGATAGGATAGAGGATAGGATAGGATAGCGGATAGGATAGGATAGAGGATAGTATAGGATAGAGGATAGGATAGGATAGAGGATAGGATAGGATAGAGGATAGGATAGGATAGAGGATACGATAGGATAGAGGATAGGATAGGATAGAGGATAGGATAGGATAGAGGATAGGATAGGATAGAGGATAGGATAGGATTGAGGATAGGATAGGATAGAGGATACGATATTATAGAGGATAGGATAGGATAGAGGATAGGATAGGATAGAGGATGGGATAGGATAGCGGATAGGGTAGGATATAGGATTGGATAGGATAGAGGATAGGATACGATAGAGGATAGGATAGGATAGAGGATAGGATAGGGGATTGGATAGGATAGAGGATAGGATAGGATAGAGGATAGGATAGGAAAGAGGATAGGATAGGATAGAGGATAGGATAGGATAGAGGATAGGATAGAGGATAGGATAGGATAGGATAGAGGATAGGATAGGATAGAGGATAGGATAGGATAGAGGATAGAGGATAGGATAGGATAGAGGATACGATAGGATAGAGGATAGGATAGGATAGAGGTTAGGTTGGATAGAGTATAGAATAGGATAGAGGATAGGATAGGATAGAGGTTAGGATAGGATTGAGGATAGTATAGGATAGAGGAAAGGATAGGATAGAGGATAGGATAGAGGATAGGATAGGATAGCGGATAGGATAGGATAGAGGATAGTATAGGATAGAGGATAGGATAGGATAGAGGATAGGATAGGATAGAGGATAGGATAGGATAGAGGATACGATAGGATAGAGGATAGGATAGGATAGAGGATAGGATAGGATAGAGGATAGGATAGGATAGAGGATAGGATAGGATTGAGGAAAGGATAGGATAGAGGATCGGATAGGTGATTGGATAGTATAGAGGATAGGATAGGATAGAGGATAGTATAGGATAGAGGATAGAATAGGATAGAGGATAGGATAGGATAGAGGATAGGATAGGATAGGATAGAGGATACGATATTATAGAGGATAGGATAGGATAGAGGATAGGATCGGATAGAGGATAGGATAGGGGATTGGATAGGATAGAGGAAAGGATAGGATAGAGGATAGGGTAGGATAGAGGATAGGATAGGATAGGATAGAGGATACGATATTATAGAGGATAGGATAGGTTAGAGGATAGGATCGGATAGAGGATAGGATAGGGGATTGGATAGGATAGAGGAAAGGATAGGATAGAGGATAGGGTAGGATAGAGGATAGGATAGGAAAGAGGATAGGATAGGATTGAGGATAGGATAGGATAGAGGATAGGATAGGATAGGATAGAGTATAGGATAGGATAGAGGATACGATATTATAGAGGATAGGATAGGATAGAGGAAACGATAGGGTATTGGATAGGATAGAGCATAGGATAAAGAATAGGATAGGATAGAGGATAGGATAGGGGATTGGATAGCATACGGGATTGGATAGGATAGAGGATAGGATACGATAGAGGATAGGATAGGATAGAGGATAGGATAGGGGATTGGATAGGATAGAGGATAGGATAGGATAGAGGATAGGATAGGATTGAGGATAGGATAGGATAGAGGAAAGGATAGGATAGAGGATCGGATAGGTGATTGGATAGTATAGAGGATAGGATAGGATAGAGGATAGTATAGGATAGAGGATAGGATAGGATAGAGGATAGGATAGGATAGAGGATAGGATTGGATAGGATAGAGGATAGGATACGATAGAAGATAGAATAGAATTGAGAATAGGATAGGATAGAGGATACGATATTATAGTGGCGAGGATCGAATAGAGGATAGGATAGCGGATAGGATAGGATAGAGTATAGAATAGGATAGAGTATAGGATAGGATAGAGGATAGAATAGGATTGAAGATAGGATAGGATAGAGGAAAGGATAGGATAGAGGATCGGATAGGTGATTGGATAGGATAGAGAATAAGATAGGATAGAGGATAGTATAGGATAGAGGATAGGATAGGATTGAGGATAGGATAGGATAGAGGATAGGATAGGATAGAGGATAGGATAGTATAGAGGATAGGATAGGATAGAGGATATGATAGGATAGAGGATAGTATAGGATAGAGGATAGGATAGGATAGAATATAGAATAGGATAGAGGATAGGATACTATAGAGGATAGGATAAGATAGAGGATAGGATAGGATAGAGGATACGATAGGATAGAGGATAGGATAGGATAGAGGATAGGATAGGATAGAGGATAGGATAGGATAGAGGATAGGATAGGATTGAGGATACGATAGGATAGAGGATACGATATTATAGAGGATAGGATAGGATAGAGGATAGGATAGGATAGAGGATGGATAGGATAGCGGATAGGATAGGATATAGGATTGGATAGGATAGAGGATAGGATACGATAGAGGATAGGATAGGATAGAGGATAGGATAGGGGATTGGATAGGATAGAGGATAGGATAGGATAGAGGATAGGGTAGGATTGAGGATAGGATAGGATAGAGGAAAGGATAGGATAGAGGATCGGATAGGTGATTGGATAGTATAGAGGATAGGATAGGATAGAGGATAGTATAGGATAGAGGATAGGATAGGATAGAGGATAGGATAGGATAGAGGATAGGATAGGATAGGATAGAGGATACGATATTATAGAGGATAGGATAGGATAGAGGATAGGATCGGATAGAGGATAGGATAGGATAGAGGATAGGATCGGATAGGTGATTGGATAGGATAGAGGATAGGATAGGATAGAGGATAGTATAGGATAGAGGATAGGATAGGATAGAGGATAGGATAGGATAGAGGATACGATATTATAGAGGATAGGATAGGATAGAGGAAATGATAGGGTATTGGATAGGATAGAGCATAGGATAAAGAATAGGATATGATAGAGGATAGGATAGGGGATTGGATAGCATACGGGATTGGATGGGATAGAGGATAGGATACGATAGAGGATAGGATAGGATGGAGGATAGGATAGGGGATTGGATAGGATAGAGTATAGGATAGGATAGGATAGAGGATACGATATTATAGAGGATAGGATAGGTTAGAGGATAGGATCGGATAGAGGATAGGATAGGGGATTGGATAGGATAGAGGAAAGGATAGGATAGAGGATAGGATAGGATAGAGGATAGGATATAGGATTGGATAGGTTAGAGGATAGGATACGATAGTGGATAGGATAGATGATAGGATAGGATAGAGGATAGGATAGGATAGAGGATAGGATATAGGATTGGATAGGTTAGAGGATAGGATACGATAGTGGATAGGATAGATGATAGGATAAGATAGAGGATAGGATAGGATGGAGGATAGGATAGGATAGAGAATACGATACGATAGAGTATAGGACATAGGATTGGATAGGATAGAGGATAGGATACGATAGAGGATAGAATAGAATTGAGAATAGGATAGGATAGAGGATACGATATTATAGTGGCGAGGATCGAATAGAGGATAGGATAGCGGATAGGATAGGATAGAGTATAGAATAGGATAGAGGATAGGATAGGATAGAGGATAGAATAGGATTGAAGATAGGATAGGATAGAGGAAAGGATAGGATAGAGGATCGGATAGGTGACTGGATAGGATAGAGGATAAGATAGGATAGAGAATAGTATAGGATAGAGGATAGGATAGGATAGGAGAGAGGATAGGATAGGATAGAGGATACGATAGGATAGAGGATAGGATAGGATAGAGGATAGGATAGGATAGAGGATAGAATAGGATAGAGGATAGGATAGGATTGAGGATAGGATAGGATATAGGATAGGATATTATAGAGGATAGGATAGGATAGAGGATAGGATAGTATAGAGGATAGGATAGGGTAGAGGATAGGATAGGATAGATGATAGGATAGGAAAGAGGATAGGATAGGATAGAGGATAGGATAGGATAGAGGATAGGATAGGGGATTGTATATAATAGAGGACAGGAGACGATAGAGGATAGGATAGAGGATAGGTTAGGGGATTGGATAGGATAGAGGATAGGATAGGATAGAGGATAGGATAGAGGATAGGATAGGATAGAGGATAGGATAGGATAGAGGATAGGATAGGATAGAGGATAGGATATTATAGAGGATAGGATAGGATAGAGGATGGGATAGGATAGCGGATAGGATAGGATATAGGATTGGATAGGATAGAGGATAGGATACGATAGAGGATAGGATAGGATAGAGGATAGAATAGGGGATTGGATAGGATAGAGGATAGGATAGGATAGAGCATAGGATAGGATTGAGGATAGGATAGGATAGAGGAAAGGATAGGATAGAGGATCGGATAGGTGATTGGATAGGATAGAGGATAGGATAGGATAGAGGATATTATAGGATAGAGGATAGGATAGGATAGAGGATATTATAGGATAGAGGATAGGATAGGATAGGATAGAGTATAGGATAGGATAGAGGATACGATATTATAGAGGATAGGATAGGATAGAGGAAACGATAGGGTATTGGATAGGATAGTGCATAGGATAAAGAATAGGATAGGATAGAGGATAGGATAGGGGATTGGATAGGATAGAGGATAGGATACGATAGAGGATAGGATAGGATGGAGGATAGGATAGGGGATTGGATAGTATAGAGTATAGGATACGATAGGATAGAGGATACGATATTATAGAGGATAGGATAGGATAGAGGATAGGATCGGATAGAGGATAGGATAGGGGATTGGATAGGATAGAGGAAAGGATAGGATAGAGGATAGGATAGGATAGAGGATAGGATATAGGATTGGATAGGTTAGAGGATAGGATACGATAGTGGATAGGATAGATGATAGGATAGGATAGAGGATAGGATAGGGGATTGGATAGGATAGAGGATAGGATAGGATTGAGGATAGGATAGGATAGAGGATATTATAGGATAGAGGATAGGATAGGACAGGATAGAGTATAGGATTGGATAGAGGATACGATATTATAGAGGATAGGATAGGATAGAGGAAACGATAGGGTATTGGATAGGATAGAGCATAGGATAAAGAATAGGATAGGATAGAGGATAGGATAGGGGATTGGATAGCATACGGGATTGGATAGGATAGAGGATAGGATAGGATAGAGGATAGGATAGGGGATTGGATAGGAAAGAGTATAGGATAGGATAGGATAGAGGATACGATATTATAGAGGATAGGATAGGATAGAGGATAGGATCGGATAGAGGATAGGATAGGGGATTGGATAGGATAGAGGAAAGGATAGGATAGAGGATAGGATAGGATAGCGGATAGGATAGGGGATTGGATAGGATACAGGATAGGATAGGATAGAGGATAGGATAGGAATGAGGATAGGAAAAGATAGAGGATCGGATAGGATGGCATAGAATATAGAATAGGATAGAATATAGAATAGGATAGAGGATAGGATAGGATAGAGGATAGGATAGGATTGAGGATAGGATAGGATAGAGGATAGGATAGGATTGAGGATAGGATAGGATAGAGGATAGGATATTATAGAGGATAGGATAGGACAGAGGATAGGATAGGATAGAGGATAGGATAGTATAGAGGATAGGATAGGATAGAGGATAGGATAGGATAGATGATAGGATAGGAAAGAGGATAGGATAGGATAGAGGATAGGATAGGATAGAGGATAGGATAGGGGATTGTATAGGATAGAGGACAGGAGACGATAGAGGATAGGATAGAGGATAGGTTAGGGGATTGGATAGGATAGAGGATAGGATAGGATAGAGGATATGATAGAGGATAGGAAAGGATAGAGGATAGGATAGGATAGAGGATAGGATAGGATAGAGGATAGGATAGGATAGAGGATAGGATAGGATAGAGGATAGGATAGGATAGAGGATAGGATAGGATAGAGGATAGGATAGGATAGAGGATAGGATAGGGGATTGGATAGGATAGAGGATAGGATAGGATAGAGGATAGGATAGGATTGAGGATAGGATAGGATAGAGGAAAGGATAGGTGAGAGGATCGGATAGGTGATTGGATAGTATAGAGGATAGGATAGGATAGAGGATAGTATAGGATAGAGGATAGGATAGGATAGAGGATAGGATAGGATAGAGGATAGAATACGATAGAGGATAGGATATTATAGAGGATAGGATAGGATAGAGGATAGGATAGGATAGAGGATAGGATAGGATAGAGGATAGGATAGGATAGAGGATAGGATAGGATAGAGGCTAGGATAGGATAGAGGATAGGATAGGATAGAGGATAGGATAGGATAGAGGATAGGATAGGATAGAGGATAGGATAGGATAGAGGATAGGATAGGATAGAGGATATGATAGGATAGAGGATCGGATAGGATAGAGGATAGGATAGGATAGAGGATAGAATACGATAGAGGATAGGATATTATAGAGGATAGGATAGGATAGAGGATAGGATAGGATAGAGGATAGGATAGGATAGAGGATATGATAGGATAGAGGATCGGATAGGATAGAGGATAGGATAGGATAGAGGATAGAATACGATAGAGGATAGGATATTATAGAGGATAGGATAGGATAGAGAATAGGATAGGATAGAGGATACGATAGGATAGAGGATAGGATAGGATAGAGGATAGGATAGGATAGAGGATAGGATAGGATAGAGGATAGGATAGGATAGAGGATAGGATAGGATAGAGGATAGGATAGGATAGAGGATAGGGTAGGATAGAGGATATGATAGGATAGAGGATAGGATAGGATAGAGGATAGGATAGGATAGAGGATAGGATAGGATAGAGGATATGATAGGATAGAGGATAGGATAGGATAGAGAATAGGATAGGATAGAGGATACGATAGGATAGAGGATAGAATACGATAGAGGATAGGATATTATAGAGGATAGGATAGGATAGAGGATAGGATAGGATAGAGGATAGGATAGGATAGAGGATAGGATACGATAGAGGATAGGATAGGATAGAGGATAGGATATAGGATTGGATAAGATAGAGGATAGGATACGATAGTGGATAGGATAGATGATAGGATAGGATAGAAGATAGGATAGGATAGAGGATAGGATAGGATAGAGGATAGGATAGAGGATAGGATAGTGGATTGTATAGGATAGAGGATAGGATAGGATAGAGGATAGGATACGATAGAGGATAGGATATTATAGAGGATAGGATAGGATAGAGGATAGGATAGGATAGAGGATAGGATAGGATAGAGGATAGGATAGGATAGAGGATAGGATAGGATAGAGGATAGGATAGGATAGTGGATAGGATAGGACAGAGGATATGATAGGATAGAGGATCGGATAGGATAGAGGATCGGATAGGATAGAGGATAGGATAGGATAGAGGATAGAATACGATAGAGGATAGGATATTATAGAGGATAGGATAGGATAGAGGATAGGATAGGATAGAGGATAGGATAGGATAGAGGATATGATAGGATAGAGGATCGGATAGGATAGAGGATAGGATAGGATAGAGGATAGAATACGATAGAGGATAGGATATTATAGAGGATAGGATAGGATAGAGAATAGGATAGGATAGAGGATAGGATAGGATAGAGGATAGGATAGGATAGAGGATAGGATAGGATAGAGGATAGGATAGGATAGAGGATAGGATAGGATAGGATAAAGGATAGGATAGGATAGAGGATAGGATAGGATTGAGGATAGTATAGGATAGAGGAAAGGATAGGATAGAGGATAGGATAGGATAGAGGATAGGATAGGATAGAGGATATGATAGGATAGAGGATCGGATAGGATAGAGGATAGGATAGGATAGAGGATAGAATACGATAGAGGATAGGATATTATAGAGGATAGGATAGGATAGAGGATAGGATAGGATAGAGGATAGGATAGGATAGAGGATAGGATAGGATAGAGGATATGATAGGATGGAGGACCGGATAGGGGATTGGATAGGATAGAGGATAGGATAGGATAGAGGATAGGATAGGATTGAGGATAGTATAGGATAGAGGAAAGGATAGGATAGAGGATCGGATAGGTGATTGGATAGGATAGAGGATAGGATAGGATAGAGGATAGTATAGGATAGAGGATAGGATAGCATAGAGGATAGGATAGGATAGAGGATAGGATAGGGTAGAGGATATGATAGGATAGAGCATCGGATAGGATAGAGGATTGGATAGGATAGGATAGAGGATAGGATAGGATAGAGGATAGGATAGGATAGAGGATAGGATAGGATAGAGGATAGGATAGGATAGAGGATAGGATAGGATAGAGGATAGGATAGGATAGAGGATAGGATAGGATAGAGGATAGGATAGGATAGAGGATAGGATAGGATAGAGGATAGGATAGGATGGAGGATAGGATAGGATAGAGGATAGGATAGGATAGAGGATAGGATAGGATAGAGGATAGGATAGGATAGAGGATAGGATAGGATAGAGGATAGGATAGGATAGAGGATAGGATAGGATAGAGGATAGGATAGGATAGAGGATAGGATAGGATAGAGGATAGGATAGGATAGAGGATATGATAGGATAGAGGATCGGATAGGATAGAGGATCGGATAGGATAGAGGATAGGATAGGATAGAGGATAGGATAGGATAGAGGATAGGATAGGATAGAGGATAGGATAGGATAGAGGATAGGATACGATAGAGGATAGGATAGGATAGAGGATAGGATATAGGATTGGATAGGATAGAGGATAGGATACGATAGTGGATAGGATAGATGATAGGATAGGATAGAAGATAGGATAGGATAGAGGATAGGATAGAGGATAGGATAGTGGATTGTATAGGATAGAGGATAGGATAGGATAGAGGATAGGATACGATAGAGGATAGGATATTATAGAGGATAGGATAGGATAGAGGATAGGATAGGATAGAGGATAGGATAGGATAGAGGATAGGATAGGATAGAGGATAGGATACGATAGAGGATAGGATCGGATAGAGGATAGGATAGGGGATTGTATAGGATAGAGGACAGGAGACGATAGAGGATAGGATAGGTTAGACGATAGGATAGGATAGAGGATAGGATAGGATAGAGGATAGGATAGGATAGAGGATAGGATAGAGGATAGGATAGAGGATAGGATAGGATAGGGGATAGGATAGGATAGAGGATAGGATAGGATAGAGGATAGGATAGGATAGAGGATAGGATAGGATAGATGATAGGATAGGATAGAGGATAGGATAGGATAGAGGATAGGATAGGATAGAGGATAGGATAGGATAGAGGATAGGATAGGATAGAGGATAGGATAGGATAGAGGATAGGATAGGATAGAGGATAGGATATAGGATTGGATAGGATAGAGGATAGGATACGATAGTGGATAGGATAGATGATAGGATAGGATAGAAGATAGGATAGGATAGAGGATAGGATAGGATAGAGGATAGGATAGAGGATAGGATAGTGGATTGTATAGGATAGAGGATAGGATAGGATAGAGGATAGGATAGTGGATTGTATAGGATAGAGGATAGGATAGGATAGAGGATAGGATACGATAGAGGATAGGATACGATAGAGGATAGGATATTATAGAGGATAGGATAGGAAAGAGGATAGGATAGGATAGAGGATAGTATAGGATAGTGAATAGGATAGCATAGAGGATAGGATAGAGGATTGGATAGGATAGAGTATAGGATACGATAGAGGATAGGATCGGATAGAGGATAGGATAGGGGATTGTATAGGATAGAGGACAGGAGACGATAGAGGATAGGATAGGTTAGACGATAGGATAGGATAGAGGATAGGATAGGATAGAGGATAGGATAGAGGATAGGATAGAGGATAGGATAGAGGATAGGATAGGATAGAGGATAGAATAGGATAGAGGATAGGATAGGATTGAGGATAGGATAGGATAGAGGATAGGATATTATAGAGGATAGGATAGGATAGAGGATAAGATAGGATAGAGGATAGGATAGGATAGAGGATTGGATAGGATAGGATAGAGGATAGGATAGGATAGAGGATATGATAGGATAGAGGATCGGATAGGGGATTGGATAGGATAGAGGATAGGATAGGATAGAGGATAGGATAGGATTGAGGATAGTATAGGATAGAGGAAAGGATAGGATAGAGGATCGGATAGGTGATTGGATAGGATAGAGGATAGGATAGGATAGAGGATAGGATAGGATTCAGGATAGTATAGGATAGAGGATAGGATAGGATAGAGTATAAGATAGGATAGAGGATAGGATAGGATAGAGGATAGGATAGGATAGAGGATAGGATAGGATAGAGGATAGTATAGGATAGAGGATAGGATACGATAGAGGATAGGATAGGATAGAGGATAGGATAGGGGATTGGATAGGATAGAGGATAGGATAGGATTGAGGATAGGATAGGATAGAGGAAAGGATAGGATAGAGGATCGGATAGGTGATTGGATAGGATAGAGGATAGGATAGGATAGAGGATAGTATAGGATAGAGGATATTATAGGATAGAGGATAGGATAGGATAGGATAGAGTATAGGATAGGATAGAGGATACGATATTATAGAGGATAGGATAGGATAGAGGAAACGATAGGGTATTGGATAGGATAGAGCATAGGATAAAGAATAGGATAGGATAGTTGATAGGATAGGGGATTGGATAGCATACGGGATTGGATAGGATAGAGGATAGGATACGATAGAGGATAGGATAGGATGGAGGATAGGATAGGGGATTGGATAGGATAGAGGAAAGGATAGGATAGAGGATAGGATAGGATAGAGGATAGGATATAGGATTGGATAGGTTAGAGGATAGGATACGATAGTGGATAGGATAGAGGATAGGATAGGATAGAGGATAGGATAGGGGATTGGATAGGATAGAGGATAGGATAGGATAGAGGATAGGATAGGATTGAAGATAGGATAGGATAGAGGAAAGGATAGGTTAGAGGATCGGATAGGTGATTGGATAGGATAGAGGATAGGATAGGATAGAGGATAGTATAGGATAGAGGATAGGATAGGATAGAGGATAGGATAGGATTGAGGATAGGATAGGATAGAGTATAGGATAGGATAGAGGATACGATATTATAGAGGATAGGATAGGATAGAGTAAACGATACGGTATTGGATAGGATAGAGTATAGGATAAAGAAGAGGATAGGATAGAGGATAGGATAGGGGATTGGATAGCATACGGGATTGGATAGGATAGAGGATAGGATACGATAGAGGATAGGATAGGATGGAGGATAGGATAGGGGATTGGATAGGATAGAGTATAGGATAGGATAGGATAGAGGATACGATATTATAGAGGATAGGATAGGATAGAGGATAGGATCGGATAGAGGATAGGATAGGATAGAGGATAGGATAGGATAGAGGATAGTATAGTATAGAGGATAGGATAGGATAGAGGATAGGATAGGATAGGATAGAGGATAGGATAGGATAGAGGATAGGATAGGATAGAGGATAGGATAGGATAGAGGATAGGATAGGATAGAGGATAGGATAGGATAGAGGATAGGATAGGATAGAGGATAGGATAGGATAGAGGATAGGATAGGATAGAGGATAGGATAGGATAGAGGATAGGATAGGATAGAGGATAGGATAGGATAGAGGATAGGATAGGATAGAGGATAGGATAGGATAGAGGATAGGATAGGATAGAGGATAGAATACGATAGAGGATAGGATATTATAGAGGATAGGATAGGATAGAGGATAGGATAGGATAGAGGATAGGATAGGATAGAGGATAGGATAGGATAGAGGATAGGATAGGATAGAGGATAGGATAGGATAGAGGATAGGATAGGATAGGATAGAGGATAGGATAGGATAGAGGATAGGATAGGATAGAGGATAGGATAGGATAGAGGATAGGATAGGATAGAGGATAGGATAGGATAGAGGATAGGATAGGATAGAGGATAGGATAGGATAGAGGATATGATAGGATAGAGGATCGGATAGGATAGAGGATAGGATAGGATAGAGGATAGGATAGGATAGAGGATAGGATAGGATAGAGGATAGGATAGGATAGAGGATAGGATAGGATAGAGGATAGGATAGGATAGGATAGAGTATAGGATAGGATAGAGGATACGATATTATAGAGGATAGGATAGGATAGAGGAAACGATAGGGTATTGGATAGGATAGAGCATAGGATAAAGAATAGGATAGGATAGAGGATAGGATAGGGGATTGGATAGCATACGGGATTGGATAGGATAGAGGATAGGATACGATAGAGGATAGGATAGGATGGAGGATAGGATAGGGGATTGGATAGGATAGAGGAAAGGATAGGATAGAGGATAGGATAGGATAGAGGATAGGATATAGGATTGGATAGGTTAGAGGATAGGATACGATAGTGGATAGGATAGATGATAGGATAGGATAGAGGATAGGATAGGATAGAGGATAGGATAGGGGATTGGATAGGATAGAGGATAGGATAGGATAGAGGATAGGATAGGATTGAGGATAGGATAGGATAGAGGAAAGGATAGGATAGAGGATCGGATAGGTGATTGGATAGGATAGAGGATAGGATAGGATAGAGGATAGTATAGGATAGAGGATAGGATAGGATAGAGGATAGGATAGGATTGAGGATAGGATAGGATAGAGGAAAGGATAGGATAGAGGATCGGATAGGTGATTGGATAGGATAGAGGATAGGATAGGATAGAGGATAGTATAGGATAGAGGATATTATAGGATAGAGGATAGGATAGGATAGGATAGAGTATAGGATAGGATAGAGGATACGATATTATAGAGGATAGGATAGGATAGAGGAAACGATACGGTATTGGATAGGATAGAGCATAGGATAAAGAAGAGGATAGGATAGAGGATAGGATAGGATAGAGGATAGGATAGAGGATAGGATAGTGGATTGTATAGGATAGAGGATAGGATAGGATAGAGGATAGGATACGATAGAGGATAGGATATTATAGAGGATAGGATAGGATAGAGGATAGGATAGGATAGAGGATAGGATAGGATAGAGGATAGGATAGGATAGAGGATAGGATAGGATAGAGGATAGGATAGGATAGAGGATAGTATAGGATAGTGAATAGGATAGCATAGAGGATAGGATAGGGGATTGGATAGGATAGAGTATAGGATACGATACAGGATAGGATCGGATAGAGGATAGGATAGGGGATTGTATAGGATAGAGGACAGGAGACGATAGAGGATAGGATAGGTTAGACGATAGGATAGGATAGAGGATAGGATAGGATAGAGGATAGGATAGGATAGAGGATAGGATAGAGGATAGGATAGTGGATTGTATAGGATAGAGGATAGGATAGGATAGAGGATAGGATACGATAGAGGATAGGATATTATAGAGGATAGGATAGGATAGAGGATAGGATAGGATAGAGGATAGGATAGGATAGAGGATAGGATAGGATAGAGGATAGGATAGGATAGAGGATAGTATAGGATAGTGAATAAGATAGCATAGAGGATAGGATAGAGGATTGGATAGGATAGAGGATAGGATAGGATAGAGGATAGGATAGGATTGAGGATAGTATAGGATAGAGGAAAGGATAGGATAGAGGATCGGATAGGTGATTGGATAGGATAGAGGATAGGATAGGATAGAGGATAGGATAGGATTCAGGATAGTATAGGATAGAGGATAGGATAGGATAGAGTATAAGATAGGATAGAGGATAGGATAGGATAGAGGATAGGATAGGATAGAGGATATGATAGGATAGAGGATAGGATAGGATAGAGGATAGTATAGGATAGAGGATAGGATAGCATAGAGGATAGGATATACAGAGGATAGGATAGGATACAGGATAGGATAGGATAGAGGATAGAGGATAGAATACGATAGAGGATAGGATATTATAGAGGATAGGATAGGATAGAGGATAGGATAGGATAGAGGATAGGATAGGATAGAGGATAGGATAGGATAGAGGATAGGATAGGATAGAGGATAGGATAGGATAGAGGATAGGATAGGATAGAGGATAGGATAGGATAGAGGATAGGATAGGATAGAGGATAGGATATAGGATTGGATAGGATAGAGGATAGGATACGATAGTGGATAGGATAGATGATAGGATAGGATAGAAGATAGGATAGGATAGAGGATAGGATAGGATAGAGGATAGGATAGAGGATAGGATAGTGGATTGTATAGGATAGAGGATAGGATACGATAGAGGATAGGATATTATAGAGGATAGGATAGGATAGAGGATAGGATAGGATAGAGGATAGGATAGGATAGAGGATAGGATAGGATAGAGGATAGGATAGGATAGAGGATAGTATAGGATAGTGAATAGGATAGCATAGAGGATAGGATAGGGGATTGTATAGGATAGAGGACAGGAGACGATAGAGGATACGATAGGATAGAGGATAGGATAGGATAGAGGATAGGATAGGATAGAGGATAGGATAGGATAGGGGATCGGATAGGATAGAGGATAGGATAGGATAGGATAGAGGATAGGATAGGATAGAGGATAGGATAGGATAGAGGATAGGATAGGATAGAGGATATGATAGGATAAAGGATCGGATAGGATAGAGGATAGGATAGGATTGAGGATAGTATAGGATAGAGGAAAGGATAGGATAGAGGATCGGATAGGTGATTGGATAGGATAGAGGATAGGATAGGATAGAGGATAGGATAGGATTCAGGATAGTATAGGATAGAGGATAGGATAGGATAGAGGATATGATAGGATAGAGGATCGGATAGGATAGAGGATAGGATAGGATAGAGGATAGGATAGGATAGAGGATATGATAGGATAGAGGATCGGATAGGATAGAGGATAGGATAGGATAGAGGATAGAATACGATAGAGGATAGGATATTATAGAGGATAGGATAGGATAGAGGATAGGATAGGATAGAGGATAGGATAGGATAGAGGATAGGATAGGATAGAGGATAGGATAGGATAGAGGATAGGATAGGATAGAGGATAGGATAGGATAGAGGATAGGATAGGATAGAGGATAGGATAGGATAGAGGATAGGTTAGGATAGAGGATAGGATAGGATAGAGGATAGGATAGGATAGAGGATAGGATAGGATAGAGGATAGGATAGGATAGAGGATAGGATAGGATAGAGGATAGGATAGGATAGAGGATAGGATAGGATAGAGGATAGGATAGGATAGAGGATAGGATAGGATAGAGGATAGGATAGGATAGAGGATAGGATATAGGATTGGATAGGATAGAGGATACGATACGATAGTGGATAGGATAGATGATAGGATAGGATAGAAGATAGGATAGGATAGAGGATAGGATAGGATAGAGGATAGGATAGAGGATAGGATAGAGGATTCGATAGTGGATTGTATAGGATAGAGGATAGGATAGGATAGAGGATAGAATACGATAGAGGATAGGACATTATAGATGATAGGATAGGACAGAGGATAGGATACGATAGAGGATAGGATAGGATAGAGGATAGGATAGGATAGAGGATAGGATAGGATAGAGGATAGGATAGGATAGAGGATAAGATAGGATAGAGGATAGGATAGGATAGAGGATAGGATAGGATAGAGGATAGGATAGGATAGAGGATAGGATAGGATAGAGGATAGGATAGGATAGAGGATAGGATAGGATAGAGGATAGGATAGGATAGAGGATAGGATATAGGATTGGATAGGATAGAGGATACGATACGATAGTGGATAGGATAGATGATAGGATAGGATAGAAGATAGGATAGGATAGAGGATAGGATAGGATAGAGGATAGGATAGAGGATAGGATAGTGGATTGTATAGGATAGAGGATAGGATAGGATAGAGGATAGGATACGATAGAGGATAGGATATTATAGAGGATAGGATAGGATAGAGGATAGGATAGGATAGAGGATAGGATAGGATAGAGGATAGGATAGGATAGAGGATAGGATAGGATAGAGGATAGGATAGGATAGAGGATAGGATATAGGATTGGATAGGATAGAGGATACGATACGATAGTGGATAGGATAGATGATAGGATAGGATAGAAGATAGGATAGGATAGAGGATAGGATAGGATAGAGGATAGGATAGAGGATAGGATAGAGGATTCGATAGTGGATTGTATAGGATAGAGGATAGGATAGGATAGAGGATAGAATACGATAGAGGATAGGACATTATAGATGATAGGATAGGACAGAGGATAGGATACGATAGAGGATAGGATAGGATAGAGGATAGGATAGGATAGAGGATAGGATAGGATAGAGGATAGGATAGGATAGAGGATAAGATAGGATAGAGGATAGGATAGGATAGAGGATAGGATAGGATAGAGGATAGGATAGGATAGAGGATAGGATAGGATAGAGGATAGGATAGGATAGAGGATAGGATAGGATAGAGGATAGGATAGGATAGAGGATAGGATATAGGATTGGATAGGATAGAGGATACGATACGATAGTGGATAGGATAGATGATAGGATAGGATAGAAGATAGGATAGGATAGAGGATAGGATAGGATAGAGGATAGGATAGAGGATAGGATAGTGGATTGTATAGGATAGAGGATAGGATAGGATAGAGGATAGGATACGATAGAGGATAGGATATTATAGAGGATAGGATAGGATAGAGGATAGGATAGGATAGAGGATAGGATAGGATAGAGGATAGGATAGGATAGAGGATAGGATAGGATAGAGGATAGTATAGGATAGTGAATAGGATAGCATAGAGGATAGGATAGGGGATTGGATAGGGTAGAGTATAGGATACGATAGAGGATAGGATCGGATAGAGGATAGGATAGGGGATTGTATAGGATAGAGGACAGGAGACGATAGAGGATAGGATAGGTTAGACGATAGGATAGGATAGAGGATAGGATAGGATAGAGGATAGGATAGGATAGAGGATAGGATAGAGGATAGGATAGAGGATAGGATAGAGGATAGGATAGGATAGAGGATAGGATAGGATAGAGGATAGGATAGGATAGAGGATAGGATAGGATAGAGGATAGGATAGGATAGAGGATAGGATAGGATAGAGGATAGGATAGGATAGAGGATAGGATATAGGATTGGATAGGATAGAGGATACGATACGATAGTGGATAGGATAGATGATAGGATAGGATAGAAGATAGGATAGGATAGAGGATAGGATAGGATAGAGGATAGGATAGAGGATAGGATAGAGGATAGGATAGTGGATTGTATAGGATAGAGGATAGGATAGGATAGAGGATAGGATACGATAGAGGATAGGATATTATAGAGGATAGGATAGGATAGAGGATAGGATAGGATAGAGGATAGGATAGGATAGAGGATAGGATAGGATAGAGGATAGGATAGGATAGAGGATAGTATAGGATAGTGAATAAGATAGCATAGAGGATAGGATAGAGGATTGGATAGGATAGAGGATAGGATAGGATAGAGGATAGGATAGGATTGAGGATAGTATAGGATAGAGGAAAGGATAGGATAGAGGATCGGATAGGTGATTGGATAGGATAGAGGATAGGATAGGATAGAGGATAGGATAGGATTCAGGATAGTATAGGATAGAGGATAGGATAGGATAGAGTATAAGATAGGATAGAGGATAGGATAGGATAGAGGATAGGATAGGATAGAGGATATGATAGGATAGAGGATAGGATAGGATAGAGGATAGTATAGGATAGAGGATAGGATAGGATAGAGGATAGGATAGGTTAGAGGATAGGATATTATAGAGGATAGGATAGAGGATAGGATAGGATAGAGGATAGGATAGGATAGAGGATAGGATAGGATAGAGGATCGGATAGGATAGAGGATAGGATAGGATAGAGGATAGGATAGAGGATAGGATAGGATAGAGGATAGGATAGGATAGAGGATAGGATATTATAGAGGATAGGATAGATGATAGGATAGGATAGAGGATAGGATAGGATAGAGGATAGGATAGGATAGAGGATCGGATAGGATAGAGGATAGGATAGGATAGGATAGAGGATAGGATAGGATAGAGGATAGGATAGGATAGAGGATAGGATAGAGGATAGGATAGAGGATAGGATATGATAGGATAGAGGATAGGATAGGATAGAGGATAGGATAGGATAGAGGATAGGATAGGATAGAGGATAGGATAGGATAGAGGATAGGATAGGGTAGAGGATATGATAGGATAGAGGATCGGATAGGATAGAGGATAGGATAAGATAGGATAGAGGATAGGATAGGATAGAGGATAGGATAGGATAGAGGATAGGATAGGATACAGGATAGGATAGGATAGAGGATAGGATATTATAGAGGATAGGATAGGATAGAGGATAGGATAGGATAGATCATAGGATAGGATAGAGGATACGATAGGATAGAGGATAGGATAGGATAGAGGATAGGATAGGATAGGGGATCGGATAGGATAGAGGATAGGATAGGATAGGATAGAGGATAGGATAGGATAGAGGATCGGATAGGATAGAGGATAGGATAGGATAGAGGATATGATAGGATAGAGGATCGGATAGGATAGAGGATAGGATAGGATAGAGGATAGAATACGATAGAGGATAGGATATTATAGAGGATAGGATAGGATAGAGGATAGGATAGGATAGCGGATAGGATAGGATAGAGGATAGGATAGGATAGAGGATAGGATAGGATAGAGGATAGGATAGGATAGAGGATAGGATAGGATAGAGGATAGGATAGGATAGAGGATAGGATAGGATAGAGGATAGGATAGGATAGAGGATAGGATAGGATAGAGGATAGGATAGGATAGAGGACAGGATAGGATAGAGGATAGGATAGGATAGAGGATAGGATAGGATAGAGGATAGGATAGGATAGAGGATAGGATAGGATAGAGGATAGGATAGGATAGAGGATAGGATAGGATAGAGGATATGATAGGATAGAGGATCGGATAGGGGATTGGATAGGATAGAGGATAGGATAGGATAGAGGATAGGATAGGATTGAGGATAGTATAGGATAGAGGAAAGGATAGGATAGAGGATCGGATAGGTGATTGGATAGGATAGAGGATAGGATAGGATAGAGGATAGGATAGGATTCAGGATAGTATAGGATAGAGGATAGGATAGGATAGAGTATAAGATAGGATAGAGGATAGGATAGGATAGAGGATAGGATAGGATAGAGGATATGATAGGATAGAGGATAGGATAGGATAGAGGATAGGATAGGATAGAGGATATGATAGGATAGAGGATCGGATAGGATAGAGGATAGGATAGGATAGAGGATAGAATACGATAGAGGATAGGATATTATAGAGGATAGGATAGGATAGAGGATAGGATAGGATAGAGGATAGGATAGGATAGAGGATAGGATAGGATAGAGGATAGGATAGGATAGAGGATAGGATAGGATAGAGGATAGGATAGGATAGAGGATAGGATAGGATAGAGGATAGGATAGGATAGAGGATAGGATAGGATAGGGGATAGGATAGGATAGAGGATAGGATATAGGATTGGATAGGATAGAGGATAGGATACGATAGTGGATAGGATAGATGATAGGATAGGATAGAAGATAGGATAGGATAGAGGATAGGATAGGATAGAGGATAGGATAGAGGATAGGATAGTGGATTGTATAGGATAGAGGATAGGATAGGATAGAGGATAGGATACGATAGAGGATAGGATATTATAGAGGATAGGATAGGATAGAGGATAGGATAGGATAGAGGATAGGATAGGATAGAGGATAGGATAGGATAGAGGATAGGATAGGATAGAGGATACGATAGGATAGAGGATAGGATAGGATAGAGGATAGGATAGGATAGGGGATCGGATAGGATAGAGGATAGGATAGGATAGGATAGAGGATAGGATAGGATAGAGGATAGGATAGGATAGAGGATAGGATAGGATAGAGGATAGGATAGGATAGAGGATATGATAGGATAGAGGATCGGATAGGATAGAGGATAGGATAGGATAGAGGATAGAATACGATAGAGGATAGGATATTATAGAGGATAGGAAAGGATAGAGGATAGGATAGGATAGAGGATAGGATAGAATAGAGGATACGATAGGATAGAGGATAGGATAGGATAGAGGATAGGATAGGATAGAGGATAGGATAGGATAGAGGATAGGATAGGATAGAGGATAGGATAGGATAGAGGATAGGATAGGATAGAGGATAGGATAGGATAGAGGATAGGATAGGATAGAGGATAGGATAGGATAGAGGATAGGATAGGATAGAGGATAGGATAGGATAGAGGATAGGATAGAATAGAGGATAGGATAGGATAGAGGATAGGATAGGATAGAGGATAGGATAGGATAGAGGATAGGATAGGATAGAGGATAGGATAGGATAGAGGATAGGATAGGATAGAGGATAGGATAGGATAGAGGATATGATAGGATAGAGGATCGGATAGGATAGAGGATAGGATAGGATAGAGGATAGGATAGGATAGAGGATAGGATAGGATAGAGGATAGGATAGGATAGAGGATAGGATAGGATAGAGGATAGGATAGGATAGAGGATAGGATAGGATAGAGGATAGGATAGGATAGAGGATAGGATAGGATAGAGGATAGGATAGGATAGAGGATAGGATAGGATAGAGGATAGGATAGGATAGAGGATAGGATAGGATAGAGGATATGATAGGATAGAGGATCGGATAGGATAGAGGATAGGATAGGATAGAGGATAGAATACGATAGAGGATAGGATATTATAGAGGATAGGATAGGATAGAGGATAGGATAGGATAGAGGATAGGATAGGATAGAGGATAGGATAGGATAGAGGATAGGATAGGATAGAGGATAGGATAGGATAGAGGATAGGATAGGATAGAGGATAGGATAGGATAGAGGATAGGATAGGATAGAGGATAGGATAGGATAGAGGATAGGATATAGGATTGGATAGGATAGAGGATAGGATACGATAGTGGATAGGATAGATGATAGGATAGGATAGAAGATAGGATAGGATAGAGGATAGGATAGGATAGAGGATAGGATAGAGGATAGGATAGTGGATTGTATAGGATAGAGGATAGGATAGGATAGAGGATAGGATACGATAGAGGATAGGATATTATAGAGGATAGGATAGGATAGAGGATAGGATAGGATAGAGGATCGGATAAGTGATTGGATAGGATAGAGGATAGGATAGGATAGAGGATAGGATAGGATTCAGGATAGTATAGGATAGAGGATAGGATAGGATAGAGTATAAGATAGGATAGAGGATAGGATAGGATAGAGGATAGGATAGGATAGAGGATATGATAGGATAGAGGATAGGATAGGATAGAGGATAGTATAGGATAGAGGATAGGATAGCATAGAGGATAGGATATGATAGAGGATAGGATAGGATACATAATAGGATAGGATAGAGGATAGAGGATAGGATACGATAGAGGATAGGATAGAGGATAGGATAGGATAGAGGATAGGATAGGATAGAGGATATGATAGGATAGAGGATCGGATAGGATTGAGGATAGGATAGGATAGAGGATAGAATACGATAGAGGATAGGATAGGATAGGATAGAGGATAGGATAGGATAGAGGATAGGATAGGATAGAGGATAGGATAGGATAGAGGATAGGATAGGATAGAGGATAGGATAGGATAGAGGATATGATAGGATAGAGGATCGGATAGGATAGAGGATAGGATAGGATAGAGGATAGAATACGATAGAGGATAGGATATTATAGAGGATAGGATAGGATAGAGGATAGGATAGGATAGAGGATAGGATAGGATAGAGGATAGGATAGGATAGAGGATAGGATAGGATAGAGGATAGGATAGGATAGAGGATAGGATAGGATAGAGGATAGGATAGGATAGAGGATAGGATAGGATAGAGGATAGGATATAGGATTGGATAGGATAGAGGATAGGATACGATAGTGGATAGGATAGATGATAGGATAGGATAGAAGATAGGATAGGATAGAGGATAGGATAGGATAGAGGATAGGATAGAGGATAGGATAGTGGATTGTATAGGATAGAGGATAGGATAGGATAGAGGATAGGATACGATAGAGGATAGGATATTATAGAGGATAGGATAGGATAGAGGATAGGATAGGATAGAGGATAGGATAGGATAGAGGATAGGATAGGATAGAGGATAGGATAGGATAGAGGATAGGATAGGATAGAGGATAGTATAGGATAGTGAATAGGATAGCATAGAGGATAGGATAGGGGATTGGATAGGATAGAGTATAGGATACGATAGAGGATAGGATCGGATAGAGGATAGGATAGGGGATTGTATAGGATAGAGGACAGGAGACGATAGAGAATAGGATAGGTTAGACGATAGGATAGGATAGAGGATAGGATAGGATAGAGGATAGGATAGGATAGAGGATAGGATAGAGGATAGGATAGAGGAAGGGATAGGATAGAGGATAGAATAGGATAGAGGATAGGATAGGATTGAGGATAGGATAGGATAGAGGATAGGATATTATAGAGGATAGGATAGGATAGAGGATAAGATAGGATAGAGGATAGGATAGGATAGAGGAATGGATAGGATAGGATAGAGGATAGGATAGGATAGAGGATATGATAGGATAGAGGATCGGATAGGGGATTGGATAGGATAGAGGATAGGATAGGATAGAGGATAGGATAGGATTGAGGATAGTATAGGATAGAGGAAAGGATAGGATAGAGGATCGGATAGGTGATTGGATAGGATAGAGGATAGGATAGGATAGAGGATAGGATAGGATTCAGGATAGTATAGGATAGAGGATAGGATAGGATAGAGTATAAGATAGGATAGAGGATAGGATAGGATAGAGGATAGGATAGGATAGAGGATATGATAGGATAGAGGATAGGATAGGATAGAGGATAGTATAGGATAGAGGATAGGATAGCATAGAGGATAGGATATGATAGAGGATAGGATAGGATACAGGATAGGATAGGATAGAGGATAGAGGATAGGATACGATAGAGGATAGGATAGAGGATAGGATAGGATAGAGGATAGGATAGGATAGAGGATATGATAGGATAGAGGATCGGATAGGATTGAGGATAGGATAGGATAGAGGATAGGATAGGATAGAGGATAGGATAGGATAGAGGATAGGATAGGATAGAGGATAGGATAGGATAGAGGATAGGATAGGATAGAGGATATGATAGGATAGAGGATCGGATAGGATAGAGGATAGGATAGGATAGAGGATAGAATACGATAGAGGATAGGATATTATAGAGGATAGGATAGGATAGAGGATAGGATAGGATAGAGGATAGGATAGGATAGAGGATAGGATAGGATAGAGGATAGGATAGGATAGAGGATAGGATAGAGGATAGGATAGGATAGAGGATAGGATAGGATAGAGGATAGGATAGGATAGAGGATAGGATAGGATAGAGGATCGGATAGGATAGAGGATAGGATAGTATAGGATAGAGGATAGGATAGGATAGAGGATAGGATAGGATAGAGGATAGGATAGAGGATAGGATAGGATAGAGGATATGATAGGATAGAGGATCGGATAGGATAGAGGATAGGATAGTATAGGATAGAGGATAGGATAGGATAGAGGATAGGATAGGATAGAGGATAGGATAGAGGATAGGATAGGATAGAGGATATGATAGGATAGAGGATCGGATAGGATAGAGGATAGGATAGGATAGAGGATAGGATAGGATAGAGGATAGGATAGGATAGAGGATAGGATAGGATAGAGGATAGGATAGGATAGAGGATAGGATAGGATAGAGGATAGGATAGGATAGAGGATAGGATAGGATAGAGGATAGGATAGGATAGAGGATAGGATAGGATAGAGGATAGGATAGGATAGAGGATATGATAGGATAGAGGATCGGATAGGATAGAGGATAGGATAGGATAGAGGATAGAATACGATAGAGGATAGGATATTATAGAGGATAGGATAGGATAGAGGATAGGATAGGATAGAGGATAGGATAGGATAGAGGATAGGATAGGATAGAGGATAGGATAGGATAGAGGATAGGATAGGATAGAGGATAGGATAGGATAGAGGATAGGATAGGATAGAGGATAGTATATGATTCAGGATAGTATAGGATAGAGGATAGGATAGGATAGAGTATAAGATAGGATAGAGGATAGGATAGGATAGAGGATAGGATAGGATAGAGGATATGATAGGATAGAGGATAGGATAGGATAGAGGATAGGATAGGATAGAGGATAGGATAGGATAGAGGATAGGATAGGATAGAGGATAGGATAGGATAGAGGATAGGATAGGATAGAGGATAGGATAGGATAGAGGATAGGATAGAATAGAGGATAGGATAGGATAGAGGATAGGATAGGATAGAGGATAGGATAGGATAGAGGATAGGATAGGATAGAGGATAGGATAGGATAGAGGATAGGATAGGATAGAGGATAGGATAGGATAGAGGATATGATAGGATAGAGGATCGGATAGGATAGAGGATAGGATAGGATAGAGGATAGGATAGGATAGAGGATAGGATAGGATAGAGGATAGGATAGGATAGAGGATAGGATAGGATAGAGGATAGGATAGGATAGAGGATAGGATAGGATAGAGGATAGGATAGGATAGAGGATAGGATAGGATAGAGGATAGGATAGGATAGAGGATAGGATAGGATAGAGGATAGGATAGGATAGAGGATAGGATAGGATAGAGGATATGATAGGATAGAGGATCGGATAGGATAGAGGATAGGATAGGATAGAGGATAGAATACGATAGAGGATAGGATATTATAGAGGATAGGATAGGATAGAGGATAGGATAGGATAGAGGATAGGATAGGATAGAGGATAGGATAGGATAGAGGATAGGATAGGATAGAGGATAGGATAGGATAGAGGATAGGATAGGATAGAGGATAGGATAGGATAGAGGATAGTATAGGATAGAGGATAGGATATAGGATTGGATAGGATAGAGGATAGGATACGATAGTGGATAGGATAGATGATAGGATAGGATAGAAGATAGGATAGGATAGAGGATAGGATAGGATAGAGGATAGGATAGAGGATAGGATAGTGGATTGTATAGGATAGAGGATAGGATAGGATAGAGGATAGGATACGATAGAGGATAGGATATTATAGAGGATAGGATAGGATAGAGGATAGGATAGGATAGAGGATCGGATAGGTGATTGGATAGGATAGAGGATAGGATAGGATAGAGGATAGGATAGGATTCAGGATAGTATAGGATAGAGGATAGGATAGGATAGAGTATAAGATAGGATAGAGGATAGGATAGGATAGAGGATAGGATAGGATAGAGGATATGATAGGATAGAGGATAGGATAGGATAGAGGATAGTATAGGATAGAGGATAGGATAGCATAGAGGATAGGATATGATAGAGGATAGGATAGGATACAGGATAGGATAGGATAGAGGATAGAGGATAGGATACGATAGAGGATAGGATAGAGGATAGGATAGGATAGAGGATAGGATAGGATAGAGGATAGGATAGGATAGAGGATATGATAGGATAGAGGATCGGATAGGATTGAGGATAGGATAGGATAGAGGATAGAATACGATAGAGGATAGGATAGGATAGGATAGAGGATAGGATAGGATAGAGGATAGGATAGGATAGAGGATAGGATAGGATAGAGGATAGGTTAGGATAGAGGATAGGATAGGATAGAGGATATGATAGGATAGAGGATCGGATAGGATAGAGGATAGGATAGGATAGAGGATAGAATACGATAGAGGATAGGATATTATAGAGGATAGGATAGGATAGAGGATAGGATAGGATAGAGGATAGGATAGGATAGAGGATAGGATAGGATAGAGGATAGGATAGGATAGAGGATAGGATAGGATAGAGGATAGGATAGGATAGAGGATAGGATAGGATAGAGGATAGGATAGGATAGAGGATAGGATAGGATAGAGGATAGGATATAGGATTGGATAGGATAGAGGATAGGATACGATAGTGGATAGGATAGATGATAGGATAGGATAGAAGATAGGATAGGATAGAGGATAGGATAGGATAGAGGATAGGATAGAGGATAGGATAGTGGATTGTATAGGATAGAGGATAGGATAGGATAGAGGATAGGATACGATAGAGGATAGGATATTATAGAGGATAGGATAGGATAGAGGATAGGATAGGATAGAGGATAGGATAGGATAGAGGATAGGATAGGATAGAGGATAGGATAGGATAGAGGATAGGATAGGATAGAGGATAGTATAGGATAGTGAATAGGATAGCATAGAGGATAGGATAGGGGATTGGATAGGATAGAGTATAGGATACAATAGAGGATAGGATCGGATAGAGGATAGGATAGGGGATTGTATAGGATAGAGGACAGGAGACGATAGAGAATAGGATAGGTTAGACGATAGGATAGGATAGAGGATAGGATAGGATAGAGGATGGGGACCTAGGGGATATGGGCTTGGCAGTGGTGACTCGGATCCACTGCTAGGTATGCCACAGTGGTGGCGGTCATATTCCTAAAATCCTCCACGCTCCACCTCCTCGCGGTGGTCCCTGGGCACTCACGACTGTGGGTGGCTAACGGAGCGGGGGGTACGCGGCAGGAAGTAGCCTCGACGATGTGCGAGGCAATGCCGGCGGGATCTTCGGATCCTGGTAGGGGCACCCTTGCCGGTAAGGTTCGCACGGAGGGGCAAAAACTGCCGAGTTGGGACGGGATTTTCGGTGACGGACCAGGGCAAGGCTGGGTGTTTTCACAAAATTGACATGGACGGCACAAAGGAAAAGAGTTTAGTTTACGGTGCAGGGGAGGGATACCCCAGTACCGGCGCGACTGTTGGTGGGCGAGCAGGCCACAGCGCGTCGTTATCCAACGACTGCGAGCCGAAGGTGGTGGACCACTGGGCCCCTTCGGAGGTAAATACTACCAGCGAAGCTGTGGTGACGGAAACGTCATCACAGATTTCGGGAGACTCGGACGCGGGCGTGTCGCGCGCGGGAGCCGAGATGCGGGGGGCGGACGGAGCTCCGACGGGGAAGCGGCCCCGGCTGGAGCCGTCCGTGGCAGGAGGGGGGCTGCAGACGCGCAGCGGGAGGGTCGTCGGGGGGACCCCTGAGGAGGGCTCCTCGGGGGCGGGTGCTGAGCAGGTGCTCAGCGACCGCGCCGAGAGGGGCCAGCTCCACAAAATCGCGGAGCTAATGGAGTCCGCGGGGAAGCTGCCGACGGCGCAGCTGGCGGAGGAGGTGGAGGACGCGATGAGACGTGTGGAGGGCGTCTCCACCGTCTCCAGGGGCCTCAAGGGCAGTTTTGCCAAGGAGCTCAGGGATTGCTCCGCGCTGGCCAGGGCCTATTGCACTACGCTGGTGCAGCGGGCATACACTGGCACGGCGTGGGGCAATAGCCAGGAGGTCGCCCGTCTCCGCCAGCAGACCGAGGCCCTCGCCAAGGAGGTACAGGACCTCCGGGCGAGGCTTCGCGTCGCGGGGGCGGAGAAGCGGGCGGTCGCGGGAAAGACGGCCCCTGGGGCGGTACCCTCCGCCTCCTCAGGCGGGACCGCGGGGACGGGACCGGCGGCGGAAGCGGCGACGCGGGCGGCGGAGGGGGCGGGGGTACTGGACCCTCAAGCCCTTCTCCTCCGCGTCGACGCGATGGTGGCGGCCAGGAATGCCGAGCTGGAAACGAGAATGGAGAATCGTTTCCGGGCAATCCTGGCCGGGATGGTTCCGGCTCTCCAGGGCAGGGGGGGAGGGACGCGCGATGCCCCGCCGGTGGCTTCTCCGCCGGCGGTGGTCGAAACCAGGAGGACTGGGCCGGTGGTGGTGTCCAGCGCCGGGGTGGTGCCACCCGTGGACATCCCGCCGCCGGTCGACCCAGCCTCCTGGTCGGTGGCGAAGTCGAGGTCCGCGAGGAAGGCGGAGAGGAGGCGGGCAGCGGCGGAGGAGAGGGCGGCCATAGCCCTCGCCGCCGAGTCGGCGGCCGCTGCTTCGGCGAAACGGAGGACGGCGACCGGGGGTTCGGCGGTCGGCACGCGAAAGGGGGCCGGCGCGATCACGGCGAAGCCGTCAAGTGGGAGGGTTGTTGCCCTGGGGCGCGCCCCCAAGTCCGGGGCCGTGGCGATCACGATCCCCGAGAGCTGTAAGCTCACCTACGCGGGAGTGATCGCCAGGGCCAGAGAGGCAATAGACCTCAAGGCGCTGGGGATTGAGTCGGGGGTGCTCCCCAGGAGGACCAAGACGGGGGGGATCCTCCTGGAGGTAAAGGGCCCGGAGGGCCAAGAGAAGGCACGGGCCCTCTCCACGAGGGTCTCTGAGGCCTTACAAGGGACTGGGGTTAAAGTCGTCCAGGCCGTCAAGCGAGGCGAGTTGCGCGTCGCTGGCCTGGACGACTCGGTTAGCGCAAGGGAGGTCGCGGCGGCACTTGCGGCTGCGGGGGGGTGCTCGGAGGCCGAGTTCCGGGTCGGAGAGATCCGGAGGTCCGCCTCTGAGCGGGTGCTGGGCTCCTGTTGGGCCCAGGGCCCCCTCGCGGCCGTCAGGAAGGTGGTGGCGGGGGGCCGGCTGCTGGTCGGCTGGTCCTCGGCGCGGGTGGAGGCACTGAGGGAGCGACCCCTTCAGTGCTTCCGCTGCTTGGAGACGGGGCACACGCGGTCGACCTGTAAAAGCACGGTCGACAGGAGCGCGAGGTGCTATCGGTGCGGTGCGACCGAGCACCGCGCCTCGGCCTGTGGGGCTGCCCCCAGATGCCCGCTCTGCGCGGATCTGGGGAGGCCCTCGAACCACAGGTTCGGGGCCAAAGCGTGTGCCCCGGCTCCGAGGAGGGGTCGCGCGGCGGTGAAGGGAAGAGGGGAAAAGTCGGCGGCTGCACCCGCGCAGCAGCAGCCGACTACACCGGGGGCCCAGTCCCCCCAGGGGGGGGAGCCTGCAGAGCAAATGTCAGGGTAGGCTGTTTTCAGGCCTATTCCGGTTCTGCAGGCGAACCTCAACCACTCGCGTGCGGCCCAGGACTTGTTTGTCCAGGCCGTGCGCGAGCGGGGGACTGGGTTGGCAGTGGCGGCGGAGCCGTACTCCGTTCCCGATCACCCCTTCTGGGTGGGGGACGAGGCCGGCTCCGTCGCCATAGTGGCGGAGGGCCGCCGCGGGTCCCCGTCGATCTCCCTTCTGGAGAGAGGCGAGGGATTCGTGGCGGTGCGGTGGGGGGACATCGCGGTCGTCGGAGTTTATATCTCGCCGAGCCGTGGCCTCGATCATTTTCGGGGGTTCCTGGGCGGGCTGAGTAGCTGCATCGCGCGGTGCAGCGCCCGTCCGGTTCTCGTCCTGGGAGACTTCAATGCCCACGCGGTATCGTGGGGGAGTCCCAGGACGACCACTAGGGGAAGCGAGGTGTTAACCTGGGCGTCCGGCCTGGATCTCCGGTTGATTAACCGGGGATCCACGCCGACGTGCGTGCGGCCGCAGGGTGTCTCTATTGTCGATCTGACATGGGGGACGCCGTCGGCCGTGCGCCGAGTGTCGGGATGGAGGGTGGCGGAAGAACTAGAGCTGGCCTCTGACCACACGCCCATAGTCATGGACGTGTGGCCCGCCGCCCTCTACGCGCGGGATTCCCGGCACGGCCGGGTGGACCGACGGCCGCGATGGGCGTGGAGCAGGGCGGACGAGGACCTGTTCCGGGCCGCTGTCGCCGCGGTAACGTGGGGGGGGCCCCAGCCGGCTGGGGGGGCACCGGCGCGCGGGGCGGAGCGGCTCCGGGAGGTGATGACGGCGGTGTGCGACACCGCGGTGCCCCGGAGCCGGTCCGACCATAGAAGGGCGGCATACTGGTGGTCCGCGGGCATTGCAGAGCTTCGGCGTGCCTGCAGTGCCGCGCGGCGCCAGTATGGCCGAGCGCGCAGGAGGCGCGACGACGAGGAGGCGAGGCTCCACGGGGAGTACCGAGCCGCGCTCGGGACTCTCCGGAGGGCCATCGCGAGGGCCAAGGCGGACGCGTGGTCGGAGCTCGTCGGCACGGTGGACGCGGATCCGTGGGGGCGCCCGTATAAGCTTGTAATGAGCAAGCTGCGCGCGTGGGCCCCCCCACTGACGGAATCGATGGACCCTCCCTTACTCGAGGAGGTGGTGACGTCTCTCTTCCCGCGTGAGGGGGGACAGCGACACCGCCTCCATCCGGGCCAGGAGCCTCTCTCCTGGTCCGCGGAGTGGGAGGTGTCAGCCGGCGAGCTCGGGGAGGCGGTGACCAGGGCCCGTCGGGTGGGCCGCAAGGCCCCGGGTCCTGACGGGGTGTCGGGCCGCGCGTTGGTCTTGGCATTGGAGGGGGGGCTCGCTCCCGAACTCAGGCGGCTGTTCAACAGTTGTCTGAGGGAGGGAGTGTTCCCCCCACTATGGAAGTCAGGCAGGCTGGTCCTCCTTCCAAAGGCGGGCAAGTCCCGGGACTCGCCCTCCGGGTACCGGCCAATTTGCTTGCTGGACGAGGCGGGGAAGTTGTTCGAGCGCGTTCTCGTTGGACGCCTCGTCCGGCACCTGTCGGGGGGAGGAGTCCCCGATCTGAGCGAGGCGCAGTTCGGCTTCCGGGGGGGTCTCTCCACCGTCGACGCAATTCGGCGGGTGAGGGCTCTCTCGGAGGCCTGTACGGAGGGGGGCGGTGTTGCGTTGGCGATCTCCTTGGATATCGCCAACGCGTTCAACACCGTCCCCTGGGATAGAATTTCGGAGGCCCTGGTCTTCCACCAGGTGCCTCCGTACCTTAGGAGGGTGATCGGGGACTATCTCTCCGACAGGAGCATAGAATATCCTGGCCGGTACGGGATGATTCGCAGGAGCGTCGTGCGGGGGGTTCCACAGGGCTCGGTGTTGGGCCCGTTGCTGTGGAGCCTCGCGTACGACAGCGTCCTGCGGGAGGGGATGCCTCCCGGTGTCAGCCTAACGTGTTACGCCGACGACACGTTGGTGCTTGCCACCGGGAGGTATACGAAGGAGGCCGTCTGCCTGGCGGAGCGCGGCGCGTGGCGCGCGGTACGCGCGATCCGGTCTCTGGGCCTAGAGGTGTCCGTCGCTAAGACCAGGGCCATGTGGTTTTACCACCGGGCCCGGCTGGCGGCGCCTCCCCAGTGCTGGATCGCCGTGGGGGGGGGGAGCGGTCGAGGTCGGGTTCCAGATGCGGTACCTGGGACTCGAGCTCGACGGCCTGTGGCGTTTCTGCCGCCACATCGAGTCGCTAGTGCCCCGGGCGGAGAGGGCGACCGCTGCGCTCGGTCGTCTTCTCCCGAATCTCGGGGGACCCTGTGGACGGGTGCGTCGCCTGTTCGCGGTGGTGGTGCGGGTTTTAGTCCTGTACGGAGCCCCTGTGTGGGCGTACGATGTCTTGGCCGGGGGGCGTAGCGGTGTGCGAGCACTGCTGCGCCGAATCGAGCGCAGGCTGGCCATTGGCATCGTGCGGGGGTATCGCACCATCTCTTACGCGACGGCGATGGTGATGTCGGGGCTTATCCCCCTCGAGCTGGAGGCCCGCGTGTTGTCGGACGTACACGGGTACGCCAGGGACCTCCAGCGGAGGGGGATGGCTCCGGATCAGGTGGCGCTCGATGTGGCGGAGTACAGGGGCCGCGCTCGGCGGGCCGCCGCCCGGGAATGGCGCGAAAGCCTTCACGGGACGGAGGAAGGAGGGAGGCGGGCCGTTCGGGCCATCCTCCCCGTGTTCGACCGGTGGAACAGGGGATGGATGGGGCATAGGGTCTCCTACCGAGTGACGCAGGTGATGACCGGGCACGGTTGCTTCGGTGTGTACCTGTGTCGCATCGGGCGGGAGGCCGAGGAGGCGTGTCACCACTGCGGCGAGTCGCGGGACACGGCGCAGCACACTCTGGAGGAGTGTCCAGCGTGGGCGGGTGAGCGCCGTGCTCTGCGGCGCGCAGTGGGCCATGACCTCTCGCTTCCGGCTGTCGTCTCGGCGGCAGCGGGCAGCGAGGGGGCGTGGAGAGGGTTCGCCTCCTTCTGTGAGCAGGTAATGCTGCAGAAGGAGGCTGCGGAACGGGGTCGTGAGCGAAATCACGATCCCGGCCGAAGGGGTGGGAGAAGGAGACGCAGGGCACGCCCCGGGGGCGTGCCTCCGTTGCGGCGTCCTTAACGCGGGCGGGGGCGCCCTTGGTGATCTCGAGGCGGGGGACCGACGGTCTCCTTATACTCGGTTGCCAATGGCGTCCCCGGAGGCCGTCGGACGTCTTGGGCGGGGGCCCGGACGTCCATCGGGCGGCCTAAATGGGGGGGAAGGCTTCACGTCGTCCGTTGCGTGGCGCCTTCGGATAGAGTAGGATAGGGTGGAGGCCGCGTCCCCCACCCAGGGAGGAATGCTAAGGCGGGGGCACACCGGATAGACATGCGCGCGCGGACCACGGGTGCCCCCAGGAGCCTAGGGACGGACGGGGAGGAGTTAGTGGGTATACTCGGCATTGCACCCACCAGCCGAGGAGTCCCACATAACCCGGCCCACTCCCCCCCGGGAGGGGTCGGGTATCCGTAATAGTGATTACCTCCTCGGAAAAAAAAAAAAAAAAAAAAAAAAAAAAAAAAAAAATAGGATAGGATAGAGGATAGGATAGGATAGAGGATAGGATAGAGGATAGGATAGAGGAAGGGATAGGATAGAGGATAGAATAGGATAGAGGATAGGATAGGATTGAGGATAGGATAGGATAGAGGATAGGATATTATAGAGGATAGGATAGGATAGAGGATAAGATAGGATAGAGGATAGGATAGGATAGAGGAATGGATAGGATAGGATAGAGGATAGGATACGATAGTGGATAGGATAGATGATAGGATAGGATAGAAGATAGGATAGGATAGAGGATAGGATAGGATAGAGGATAGGATAGAGGATAGGATAGTGGATTGTATAGGATAGAGGATAGGATAGGATAGAGGATAGGATACGATAGAGGATAGGATATTATAGAGGATAGGATAGGATAGAGGATAGGATAGGATAGAGGATAGGATAGGATAGAGGATAGGATAGGATAGAGGATAGGATAGGATAGAGGATAGGATAGGATAGAGGATAGTATAGGATAGTGAATAGGATAGCATAGAGGATAGGATAGGGGATTGGATAGGATAGAGTATAGGATACGATAGAGGATAGGATCGGATAGAGGATAGGATAGGGGATTGTATAGGATAGAGGACAGGAGACGATAGAGAATAGGATAGGTTAGACGATAGGATAGGATAGAGGATAGGATAGGATAGAGGATAGGATAGGATAGAGGATAGGATAGAGGATAGGATAGAGGAAGGGATAGGATAGAGGATAGAATAGGATAGAGGATAGGATAGGATTGAGGATAGGATAGGATAGAGGATAGGATATTATAGAGGATAGGATAGGATAGAGGATAAGATAGGATAGAGGATAGGATAGGATAGAGGAATGGATAGGATAGGATAGAGGATAGGATAGGATAGAGGATATGATAGGATAGAGGATCGGATAGGGGATTGGATAGGATAGAGGATAGGATAGGATAGAGGATAGGATAGGA
Source organism: Halictus rubicundus (assembly GCF_050948215.1). NCBI lineage: Eukaryota > Metazoa > Arthropoda > Insecta > Hymenoptera > Halictidae > Halictus > Halictus rubicundus. The sequence goes on from NW_027488881.1 coordinate 78,290, forward strand.
TTGAGGATAGTATAGGATAGAGGAAAGGATAGGATAGAGGATCGGATAGGTGATTGGATAGGATAGAGGATAGGATAGGATAGAGGATAGGATAGGATTCAGGATAGTATAGGATAGAGGATAGGATAGGATAGAGTATAAGATAGGATAGAGGATAGGATAGGATAGAGGATAGGATAGGATAGAGGATATGATAGGATAGAGGATAGGATAGGATAGAGGATAGTATAGGATAGAGGATAGGATAGCATAGAGGATAGGATATGATAGAGGATAGGATAGGATACAGGATAGGATAGGATAGAGGATAGAGGATAGGATACGATAGAGGATAGGATAGAGGATAGGATAGGATAGAGGATAGGATAGGATAGAGGATATGATAGGATAGAGGATCGGATAGGATTGAGGATAGGATAGGATAGAGGATAGGATAGGATAGAGGATAGGATAGGATAGAGGATAGGATAGGATAGAGGATAGGATAGGATAGAGGATAGGATAGGATAGAGGATATGATAGGATAGAGGATCGGATAGGATAGAGGATAGGATAGGATAGAGGATAGAATACGATAGAGGATAGGATATTATAGAGGATAGGATAGGATAGAGGATAGGATAGGATAGAGGATAGGATAGGATAGAGGATAGGATAGGATAGAGGATAGGATAGGATAGAGGATAGGATAGAGGATAGGATAGGATAGAGGATAGGATAGGATAGAGGATAGGATAGGATAGAGGATAGGATAGGATAGAGGATCGGATAGGATAGAGGATAGGATAGTATAGGATAGAGGATAGGATAGGATAGAGGATAGGATAGGATAGAGGATAGGATAGAGGATAGGATAGGATAGAGGATATGATAGGATAGAGGATCGGATAGGATAGAGGATAGGATAGGATAGAGGATAGGATAGGATAGAGGATCGGATAGGATAGAGGATAGGATAGTATAGGATAGAGGATAGGATAGGATAGAGGATAGGATAGGATAGAGGATAGGATAGAGGATAGGATAGGATAGAGGATATGATAGGATAGAGGATCGGATAGGATAGAGGATAGGATAGGATAGAGGATAGGATAGGATAGAGGATAGGATAGGATAGAGGATAGGATAGGATAGAGGATAGGATAGGATAGAGGATAGGATAGGATAGAGGATAGGATAGGATAGAGGATAGGATAGGATAGAGGATAGGATAGGATAGAGGATAGGATAGGATAGAGGATAGGATAGGATAGAGGATAGGATAGGATAGAGGATAGGATAGGATAGAGGATAGGATAGGATAGAGGATAGGATAGGATAGAGGATAGGATAGGATAGAGGATAGGATAGGATAGAGGATAGGATAGGATAGAGGATAGGATAGGATAGAGGATAGGATAGGATAGAGGATATGATAGGATAGAGGATCGGATAGGATAGAGGATAGGATAGGATAGAGGATAGAATACGATAGAGGATAGGATATTATAGAGGATAGGATAGGATAGAGGATAGGATAGGATAGAGGATAGGATAGGATAGAGGATAGGATAGGATAGAGGATAGGATAGGATAGAGGATAGGATAGGATAGAGGATAGGATAGGATAGAGGATAGGATAGGATAGAGGATAGGATAGGATAGAGGATAGGATAGGATAGAGGATAGGATATAGGATTGGATAGGATAGAGGATAGGATACGATAGTGGATAGGATAGATGATAGGATAGGATAGAAGATAGGATAGGATAGAGGATAGGATAGGATAGAGGATAGGATAGAGGATAGGATAGTGGATTGTATAGGATAGAGGATAGGATAGGATAGAGGATAGGATACGATAGAGGATAGGATATTATAGAGGATAGGATAGGATAGAGGATAGGATAGGATAGAGGATCGGATAGGTGATTGGATAGGATAGAGGATAGGATAGGATAGAGGATAGGATAGGATTCAGGATAGTATAGGATAGAGGATAGGATAGGATAGAGTATAAGATAGGATAGAGGATAGGATAGGATAGAGGATAGGATAGGATAGAGGATATGATAGGATAGAGGATAGGATAGGATAGAGGATAGTATAGGATAGAGGATAGGATAGCATAGAGGATAGGATATGATAGAGGATAGGATAGGATACAGGATAGGATAGGATAGAGGATAGAGGATAGGATACGATAGAGGATAGGATAGAGGATAGGATAGGATAGAGGATAGGATAGGATAGAGGATATGATAGGATAGAGGATCGGATAGGATTGAGGATAGGATAGGATAGAGGATAGAATACGATAGAGGATAGGATAGGATAGGATAGAGGATAGGATAGGATAGAGGATAGGATAGGATAGAGGATAGGATAGGATAGAGGATAGGTTAGGATAGAGGATAGGATAGGATAGAGGATATGATAGGATAGAGGATCGGATAGGATAGAGGATAGGATAGGATAGAGGATAGAATACGATAGAGGATAGGATATTATAGAGGATAGGATAGGATAGAGGATAGGATAGGATAGAGGATAGGATAGGATAGAGGATAGGATAGGATAGAGGATAGGATAGGATAGAGGATAGGATAGGATAGAGGATAGGATAGGATAGAGGATAGGATAGGATAGAGGATAGGATAGGATAGAGGATAGGATAGGATAGAGGATAGGATATAGGATTGGATAGGATAGAGGATAGGATACGATAGTGGATAGGATAGATGATAGGATAGGATAGAAGATAGGATAGGATAGAGGATAGGATAGGATAGAGGATAGGATAGAGGATAGGATAGTGGATTGTATAGGATAGAGGATAGGATAGGATAGAGGATAGGATACGATAGAGGATAGGATATTATAGAGGATAGGATAGGATAGAGGATAGGATAGGATAGAGGATAGGATAGGATAGAGGATAGGATAGGATAGAGGATAGTATAGGATAGTGAATAGGATAGCATAGAGGATAGGATAGGGGATTGGATAGGATAGAGTATAGGATACGATAGAGGATAGGATCGGATAGAGGATAGGATAGGGGATTGTATAGGATAGAGGACAGGAGACGATAGAGAATAGGATAGGTTAGACGATAGGATAGGATAGAGGATAGGATAGGATAGAGGATAGGATAGGATAGAGGATAGGATAGAGGATAGGATAGAGGATAGGATAGGATAGAGGATATGATAGGATAGAGGATCGGATAGGATAGAGGATAGGATAGGATAGAGGATAGGATAGGATAGAGGATCGGATAGGATAGAGGATAGGATAGTATAGGATAGAGGATAGGATAGGATAGAGGATAGGATAGGATAGAGGATAGGATAGAGGATGGGATAGGATAGAGGATATGATAGGATAGAGGATCGGATAGGATAGAGGATAGGATAGGATAGAGGATAGGATAGGATAGAGGATAGGATAGGATAGAGGATAGGATAGGATAGAGGATAGGATAGGATAGAGGATAGGATAGGATAGAGGATAGGATAGGATAGAGGATAGGATAGGATAGAGGATAGGATAGGATAGAGGATAGGATAGGATAGAGGATAGGATAGGATAGAGGATAGGATAGGATAGAGGATAGGATAGGATAGAGGATATGATAGGATAGAGGATCGGATAGGATAGAGGATAGGATAGGATAGAGGATAGAATACGATAGAGGATAGGATATTATAGAGGATAGGATAGGATAGAGGATAGGATAGGATAGAGGATAGGATAGGATAGAGGATAGGATAGGATAGAGGATAGGATAGGATAGAGGATAGGATATGATAGAGGATAGGATAGGATAGAGGATAGTATAGGATAGTGAATAGGATAGCATAGAGGATAGGATAGGGGATTGGATAGGATAGAGTATAGGATACGATAGAGGATAGGATCGGATAGAGGATAGGATAGGGGATTGTATAGGATAGAGGACAGGAGACGATAGAGGATAGGATAGGTTAGACGATAGGATAGGATAGAGGATAGGATAGGATAGAGGATAGGATAGGATAGAGGATAGGATAGAGGATAGGATAGAGGATAGGATAGAGGATAGGATAGAGGATAGGATAGAGGATAGGATAGGATAGAGGATAGAATAGGATAGAGGATAGGATAGGATTGAGGATAGGATAGGATAGAGGGTAGGATATTATAGAGGATAGGATAGGATAGAGGATAAGATAGGATAGAGGATAGGATAGGATAGAGGATTGGATAGGATAGGATAGAGGATAGGATAGGATAGAGGATATGATAGGATAGAGGATCGGATAGGGGATTGGATAGGATAGAGGATAGGATAGGATAGAGGATAGGATAGGATTGAGGATAGTATAGGATAGAGGAAAGGATAGGATAGAGGATCGGATAGGTGATTGGATAGGATAGAGTATAGGATAGGATAGAGGATAGGATAGGATTCAGGATAGTATAGGATAGAGGATAGGATAGGATAGAGTATAAGATAGGATAGAGTATAGGATAGGATAGAGGATAGGATACGATAGAGGATAGGATAGGATAGAGGATAGGATAGGATAGAGGATAGTATAGGATAGAGGATAGGATAGCATAGAGGATAGGATATGATAGAGGATAGGATAGGATACAGGATAGGATAGGATAGAGGATAGAGGATAGGATACGATAGAGGATAGGATAGGATAGAGGATAGGATAGGGGATTGGATAGGATAGAGGATAGGATAGGATTGAGGATAGGATAGGATAGAGGAAAGGATAGGATAGAGGATCGGATAGGTGATTGGATAGGATAGAGGATAGGATAGGATAGAGGATAGTATAGGATAGAGGATATTATAGGATAGAGGATAGGATAGGATAGGATAGAGTATAGGATAGGATAGAGGATACGATATTATAGAAGATAGGATAGGATAGAGGAAACGATAGGGTATTGGATAGGATAGAGCATAGGATAAAGAATAGGATAGGATAGAGGATAGGATAGGGGATTGGATAGCATACGGGATTGGATAGGATAGAGGATAGGATACGATAGAGGATAGGATAGGATGGAGGATAGGATAGGGGATTGGATAGGATAGAGTATAGGATAGGATAGGATAGAGGATACGATATTATAGAGGATAGGATAGGATAGAGGATAGGATCGGATAGAGGATAGGATAGGGGATTGGATAGGATAGAGGAAAGGATAGGATAGAGGATAGGATATAGGATTGGATAGGATAGAGGATAGGATAGGATAGAGGATAGGATAGGATAGAGGATATGATAGGATAGAGGATCGGATAGGGGATTGGATAGGATAGAGGATAGGATAGGATAGAGGATAGGATAGGATAGAGGATAGGATAGGATAGAGGATAGGATAGGATAGAGGATAGTATAGGATAGAGGATAGGATAGCATAGAGGATAGGATATGATAGAGGATAGGATAGGATACAGGATAGGATAGGATAGAGGATAGAGGATAGGATACGATAGAGGATAGGATAGGATAGAGGATAGGATAGGGGATTGGATAGGATAGAGGATAGGATAGGATTGAGGATAGGATAGGATAGAGGAAAGGATAGGATAGAGGATCGGATAGGTGATTGGATAGGATAGAGGATAGGATAGGATAGAGGATAGTATAGGATAGAGGATATTATAGGATAGAGGATAGGATAGGATAGGATAGAGTATAGGATAGGATAGAGGATACGATATTATAGAGGATAGGATAGGATAGAGGAAACGATAGGGTATTGGATAGGATACAGCATAGGATAAAGAATAGGATAGGATAGAGGATAGGATAGGGGATTGGATAGCATACGGGATTGGATAGGATAGAGGATAGGATACGATAGAGGATAGGATAGGATGGAGGATAGGATAGGGGATTGGATAGGATAGAGGATAGGATAGGATAGAGGATAGGATATAGGATTGGATAGGTTAGAGGATAGGATACGATAGTGGATAGGATAGATGATAGGATAGGATTGAGGATAGGATAGGATAGAGGAAAGGATAGGATAGAGGATCGGATAGGTGATTGGATAGGATAGAGGATAGGATAGGATAGAGGATAGGATAGGATAGAGGATATGATAGGATAGAGGATCGGATAGGATAGAGGATAGGATAGGAAAGAGGATAGAATACGATAGAGGATAGGATATTATAGAGGATAGGATAGGATAGAGGATAGGATAGGATAGAGGATAGGATAGGATAGAGGATAGGATAGGATAGAGGATAGGATAGGATAGAGGATAGGATAGGATAGAGGATAGGATAGGATAGAGGATAGGATAGGATAGAGGATAGGATAGGATAGAGAATATTATAGGATAGAGGATAGGATAGAGGATAGGATAGAGGATAGGATAGGATAGAGGATAGGATATAGGATTGGATAGGATAGAGGATAGGATACGATAGTGGATAGGATAGATGATAGGATAGGATAGAGGATAGGATAGGATAGAGGATAGTATAGGATAGTGAATAGGATAGCATAGAGGATAGGATAGGGGATTGGATAGGATAGAGTATAGGATACGATAGAGGATAGGATCGGATAGAGGATAGGATAGGATAGAGTATAAGATAGGATAGAGTATAGGATAGGATAGAGGATAGGATACGATAGAGGATAGGATAGGATAGAGGATAGGATAGGATAGAGGATAGTATAGGATAGAGGATAGGATAGCATAGAGGATAGGATATGATAGAGGATAGGATAGGATACAGGATAGGATAGGATAGAGGATAGGGGATAGGATACGATAGAGGATAGGATAGGATAGAGGATAGGATAGGGGATTGGATAGGATAGAGGATAGGATAGGTTTGAGGATAGGATAGGATAGAGGAAAGGATAGGATAGAGGATCGGATAGGTGATTGGATAGGATAGAGGATAGGATAGGATAGAGGATAGTATAGGATAGAGGATATTATAGGATAGAGGATAGGATAGGATAGGATAGAGTATAGGATAGGATAGAGGATACGATATTATAGAGGATAGGATAGGATAGAGGAGACGATAGGGTATTGGATAGGATAGAGCATAGGATAAAGAATAGGATAGGATAGAGGATAGGATAGGGGATTGGATAGCATACGGGATTGGATAGGATAGAGGATAGGATACGATAGAGGATAGGATAGGATGGAGGATAGGATAGGGGATTGGATAGGATAGAGTATAGGATAGGATAGGATAGAGGATACGATATTATAGAGGATAGGATAGGATAGAGGATAGGATCGGATAGAGGATAGGATAGGGGATTGGATAGGATAGAGGAAAGGATAGGATAGAGGATAGGATAGGATAGAGGATAGGATATAGGATTGGATAGGATAGAGGATAGGATAGGATAGAGGATAGGATAGGATAGAGGATATGATAGGATAGAGGATCGGATAGGGGATTGGATAGGATAGAGGATAGGATAGGATAGAGGATAGGATAGGATTGAGGATAGTATAAGATAGAGGAAAGGATAGGATAGAGGATCGGATAGGTGATTGGATAGGATAGAGGATAGGATAGGATAGAGGATAGGATAGGATTCAGGATAGTATAGGATAGAGGATAGGATAGCATAGAGGATAGGATATGATAGAGGATAGGATAGGATACAGGATAGGATAGGATAGAGGATAGAGGATAGGATACGATCGAGGATTGGATAGGATAGAGGATAGGATAGGGGATTGGATAGGATAGAGGATAGGATAGGATTGAGGATAGGATAGGATAGAGGAAAGGATAGGATAGAGGATCGGATAGGTGATTGGATAGGATAGAGGATAGAGGATAGGATACGATCGAGGATTGGATAGGATAGAGGATAGGATAGGGGATTGGATAGGATAGAGGATAGGATAGGATTGAGGATAGGATAGGATAGAGGAAAGGATAGGATAGAGGATCGGATAGGTGATTGGATAGGATAGAGGATAGGATAGGATAGAGGATAGTATAGGATAGAGGATATTATAGGATAGAGGATAGGATAGGATAGGATAGAGTATAGGATAGGATAGAGGATACGATATTATAGAGGATAGGATAGGATAGAGGAAACGATAGGGTATTGGATAGGATAGAGCATAGGATAAAGAATAGGATAGGATAGAGGATAGGATAGGGGATTGGATAGCATACGGGATTGGATAGGATAGAGGATAGGATACGATAGAGGATAGGATAGGATGGAGGATAGGATAGGGGATTGGATAGGATAGAGTATAGGATAGGATAGGATAGAGGATACGATATTATAGAGGAAAGGATAGGATAGAGGATAGGATACGATAGAGGATAGGATATAGGATTGGATAGGATAGAGGATAGGATATGATAGAGGATAGGATAGGATAGAGGATAGGATAGGATAGAGGATATGATAGGATAGAGGATCGGATAGGGGGTTGGATAGGATAGAGGATAGGATAGGATAGAGGATAGGATAGGATGGAGGATAGGATAGGGGATTGGATAGGATAGAGTATAGGATAGGATAGGATAGAGGATACGATATTATAGAGGATAGGATAGGATAGAGGATAGGATCGGATAGAGGATAGGATAGGGGATTGGATAGGATAGAGGAAAGGATAGGATAGAGGATAGGATAGGATAGAGGATAGGATATAGGATTGGATAGGTTAGAGGATAGGATGCGATAGTGGATAGGATAGATGATAGGATAGGATGGAGGATAGGATAGGATAGAGGATAGGATAGGGGATTGGATAGGATAGAGGATAGGATAGGATAGAGGATAGGATAGGATTGAGGATAGGATAGGATAGAGGAAAGGATAGGATAGAGGATCGGATAGGTGATTGGATAGGATAGAGGATAGGATAGGATAGAGGATAGTATAGGATAGAGGATAGGATAGGATAGAGGATAGGATAGGATAGAGGATAGGATAGGATAGAGGATAGGATAGGATAGAGGATAGGATAGGATAGAGGATAGTATAGGATAGAGGATAGGATAGGATAGAGGATAGGGTAGGATTGAGGATAGGATAGGATAGAGGAAAGGATAGGATAGAGGATCGGATAGGTGATTGGATAGGATAGAGGATAGGATAGGATAGAGGATAGTATAGGATAGAGGATATTATAGGATAGAGGATATGATAGGATAGAGGATCGGATAGGATAGAGGATAGGATAGGATAGAGGAAAGGACAGGATAGAGGATCGGATAGGTGATTGGATAGGATAGAGGATAGGATAGGATAGAGGATAGTATAGGATAGAGGATAGGATAGGATAGAGGATAGGATAGGATAGAGGATAGGATAGGATTCAGGATAGTATAGGATAGAGGATAGGATAGGATAGAGGATATGATAGGATAGAGGATCGGATAGGATAGAGGATAGGATAGGATAGAGGATAGGATAGGATAGAGGATATGATAGGATAGAGGATCGGATAGGATAGAGGATAGGATAGGATAGAGGATAGAATACGATAGAGGATAGGATAATATAGAGGATAGGATAGGATAGAGGATAGGATAGGATAGAGGATAGGATAGGATAGAGGATAGGATAGGATAGAGGATAGGATAGGATAGAGGATAGGATAGGATAGAGGATAGGATAGGATAGAGGATAGGATAGGATAGAGGATAGGTTAGGATAGAGGATAGGATAGGATAGAGGATAGGATAGGATAGAGGATAGGATAGGATAGAGGATAGGATAGGATAGAGGATAGGATAGGATAGAGGATAGGATAGGATAGAGGATAGGATAGGATAGAGGATAGGATAGGATAGAGGATAGGATATAGGATTGGATAGGATAGAGGATACGATACGATAGTGGATAGGATAGATGATAGGATAGGATAGAAGATAGGATAGGATAGAGGATAGGATAGGATAGAGGATAGGATAGAGGATAGGATAGAGGATTCGATAGTGGATTGTATAGGATAGAGGATAGGATAGGATAGAGGATAGAATACGATAGAGGATAGGACATTATAGATGATAGGATAGGACAGAGGATAGGATACGATAGAGGATAGGATAGGATAGAGGATAGGATAGGATAGAGGATAGGATAGGATAGAGGATAGGATAGGATAGAGGATAAGATAGGATAGAGGATAGGATAGGATAGAGGATAGGATAGGATAGAGGATAGGATAGGATAGAGGATAGGATAGGATAGAGGATAGGATAGGATAGAGGATAGGATAGGATAGAGGATAGGATAGGATAGAGGATAGGATATAGGATTGGATAGGATAGAGGATACGATACGATAGTGGATAGGATAGATGATAGGATAGGATAGAAGATAGGATAGGATAGAGGATAGGATAGGATAGAGGATAGGATAGAGGATAGGATAGTGGATTGTATAGGATAGATTATAGGATAGGATAGAGGATAGGATACGATAGAGGATAGGATATTATAGAGGATAGGATAGGATAGAGGATAGGATAGGATAGAGGATAGGATAGGATAGAGGATAGGATAGGATAGAGGATAGGATAGGATAGAGGATAGTATAGGATAGTGAATAGGATAGCATAGAGGATAGGATAGGGGATTGGATAGGGTAGAGTATAGGATACGATAGAGGATAGGATCGGATAGAGGATAGGATAGGGGATTGTATAGGATAGAGGACAGGAGACGATAGAGGATAGGATAGGTTAGACGATAGGATAGGATAGAGGATAGGATAGGATAGAGGATAGGATAGGATAGAGGATAGGATAGAGGATAGGATAGAGGATAGGATAGAGGATAGGATAGGATAGAGGATAGGATAGGATAGAGGATAGGATAGGATAGAGGATAGGATAGGATAGAGGATAGGATAGGATAGAGGATAGGATAGGATAGAGGATAGGATATAGGATTGGATAGGATAGAGGATACGATACGATAGTGGATAGGATAGATGATAGGATAGGATAGAAGATAGGATAGGATAGAGGATAGGATAGGATAGAGGATAGGATAGAGGATAGGATAGTGGATTGTATAGGATAGAGGATAGGATAGGATAGAGGATAGGATACGATAGAGGATAGGATATTATAGAGGATAGGATAGGATAGAGGATAGGATAGGATAGAGGATAGGATAGGATAGAGGATAGGATAGGATAGAGGATAGGATAGGATAGAGGATAGGATAGGATAGAGGATAGTATAGGATAGTGAATAAGATAGCATAGAGGATAGGATAGAGGATTGGATAGGATAGAGGATAGGATAGGATAGAGGATAGGATAGGATTGAGGATAGTATAGGATAGAGGAAAGGATAGGATAGAGGATCGGATAGGTGATTGGATAGGATAGAGGATAGGATAGGATAGAGGATAGGATAGGATTCAGGATAGTATAGGATAGAGGATAGGATAGGATAGAGTATAAGATAGGATAGAGGATAGGATAGGATAGAGGATAGGATAGGATAGAGGATATGATAGGATAGAGGATAGGATAGGATAGAGGATAGTATAGGATAGAGGATAGGATAGCATAGAGGATAGGATATATAGAGGATAGGATAGGATACAGGATAGGATAGGATAGAGGATAGAGGATAGGATACGATAGAGGATAGCATAGAGGATAGGATAGGATAGAGGATAGGATAGGATAGAGGATATGATAGGATAGAGGATCGGATAGGATAGGGGATAGGATAGGATAGAGGATAGAATACGATAGAGGATAGGATATTATAGAGGATAGGATAGGATAGAGGATAGGATAGGATAGAGGATAGGATAGGATAGAGGATAGGATAGGATAGAGGATAGGATAGGATAGAGGATAGGATAGGATAGAGGATAGGATAGGATAGAGGATAGGATAGGATAGAGGATAGGATAGGATAGAGGATAGGATAGGATAGAGGATAGGATAGGATAGAGGATAGGATAGGATAGAGGATAGGATAGGATAGAGGATAGGATAGGATAGAGGATAGGATAGGATAGAGGATAGGATAGGATAGAGGATAGGATAGGATAGAGGATAGGATAGGATAGAGGATAGGATAGGATAGAGGATAGGATATTATAGAGGATATTATAGAGGATAGGATAGGATAGAGGATAGGATAGGATAGAGGATAGGATAGGATAGAGGATCGGATAGGATAGAGGATAGGATAGGATAGGATAGAGGATAGGATAGGATAGAGGATAGGATAGGATAGAGGATAGGATAGAGGATAGGATAGAGGATAGGATATGATAGGATAGAGGATAGGATAGGATAGAGGATAGGATAGGATAGAGGATAGGATAGGATAGAGGATAGGATAGGATAGAGGATAGGATAGGATAGAGGATAGGATAGGATAGAGGATAGGATATTATAGAGGATAGGATAGGATAGAGGATAGGATAGGATAGAGGATAGGATAGGATAGAGGATACGATAGGATAGAGGATAGGATAGGATAGAGGATAGGATAGGATAGGGGATCGGATAGGATAGAGGATAGGATAGGATAGGATAGAGGATAGGATAGGATAGAGGATCGGATAGGATAGAGGATAGGATAGGATAGAGGATATGATAGGATAGAGGATCGGATAGGATAGAGGATAGGATAGGATAGAGGATAGAATACGATAGAGGATAGGATAGGATAGAGGATAGGATAGGATAGAGGATAGGATAGGATAGAGGATAGGATAGGATAGAGGATAGGATAGGATAGAGGATAGGATAGGATAGAGGATAGGATAGGATAGAGGATAGGATAGGATAGAGGATAGGATAGGATAGAGGATAGGATAGGATAGAGGATAGGATAGGATAGAGGATAGGATAGGATAGAGGATAGGATAGGATAGAGGATAGGATAGGATAGAGGATAGGATAGGATAGAGGATAGGATAGGATAGAGGATAGGATAGGATAGAGGATAGGATAGGATAGAGGATAGGATAGGATAGAGGATATGATAGGATAGAGGATCGGATAGGGGATTGGATAGGATAGAGGATAGGATAGGATAGGATTGAGGATAGTATAGGATAGAGGAAAGGATAGGATAGAGGATCGGATAGGTGATTGGATAGGATAGAGGATAGGATAGGATAGAGGATAGGATAGGATTCAGGATAGTATAGGATAGAGGATAGGATAGGATAGAGTATAAGATAGGATAGACGATAGGATAGGATAGAGGATAGGATAGGATAGAGGATATGATAGGATAGAGGATAGGATAGGATAGAGGATAGGATAGGATAGAGGATATGATAGGATAGAGGATCGGATAGGATAGAGGATAGGATAGGATAGAGGATAGAATACGATAGAGGATAGGATATTATAGAGGATAGGATAGGATAGAGGATAGGATAGGATAGAGGATAGGATAGGATAGAGGATAGGATAGGATAGAGGATAGGATAGGATAGAGGATAGGATAGAGGATAGGATAGTGGATTGTATAGGATAGAGGATAGGATAGGATAGAGGATAGGATACGATAGAGGATAGGATATTATAGAGGATAGGATAGGATAGAGGATAGGATAGGATAGAGGATAGGATAGGATAGAGGATAGGATAGGATAGAGGATAGGATAGGATAGAGGATACGATAGGATAGAGGATAGGATAGGATAGAGGATAGGATAGGATAGGGGATCGGATAGGATAGAGGATAGGATAGGATAGGATAGAGGATAGGATAGGATAGAGGATAGGATAGGATAGAGGATAGGATAGGATAGAGGATAGGATAGGATAGAGGATATGATAGGATAGAGGATCGGATAGGATAGAGGATAGGATAGGATAGAGGATAGAATACGATAGAGGATAGGATATTATAGAGGATAGGATAGGATAGAGGATAGGATAGGATAGAGGATAGGATAGAATAGAGGATAGGATAGGATAGAGGATAGGATAGGATAGAGGATAGGATAGGATAGAGGATAGGATAGGATAGAGGATAGGATAGGATAGAGGATAGAATAGGATAGAGGATAGGATAGGATTGAGGATAGGATAGGATAGAGGATAGGATATTATAGAGGATAGGATAGGATAGAGGATAAGATAGGATAGAGGATAGGATAGGATAGAGGATTGGATAGGATAGGATAGAGGATAGGATAGGATAGAGGATATGATAGGATAGAGGATCGGATAGGGGATTGGATAGGATAGAGGATAGGATAGGATAGAGGATAGGATAGGATTGAGGATAGTATAGGATAGAGGAAAGGATAGGATAGAGGATCGGATAGGTGATTGGATAGGATAGAGGATAGGATAGGATAGAGGATAGGATAGGATTCAGGATAGTATAGGATAGAGGATAGGATAGGATAGAGTATAAGATAGGATAGAGTATAGGATAGGATAGAGGATAGGATACGATAGAGGATAGGATAGGATAGAGGATAGGATAGGATAGAGGATAGTATAGGATAGAGGATAGGATAGCATAGAGGATAGGATATGATAGAGGATAGGATAGGATACAGGATAGGATAGGATAGAGGATAGAGGATAGGATACGATAGAGGATAGGATAGGATAGAGGATAGGATAGGGGATTGGATAGGATAGAGGATAGGATAGGATTGAGGATAGGATAGGATAGAGGAAAGGATAGGATAGAGGATCGGATAGGTGATTGGATAGGATAGAGGATAGGATAGGATAGAGGATAGTATAGGATAGAGGATATTATAGGATAGAGGATAGGATAGGATAGGATAGAGTATAGGATAGGATAGGATAGAGGATACGATATTATAGAGGAAAGGATAGGATAGAGGATAGGATACGATAGAGGATAGGATATAGGATTGGATAGGATAGAGGATAGGATATGATAGAGGATAGGATAGGATAGAGGATAGGATAGGATAGAGGATATGATAGGATAGAGGATCGGATAGGGGATTGGATAGGATAGAGGATAGGATAGGGGATTGGATAGGATAGAGGATAGGATAGGATTGAGGATAGGATAGGATAGAGGAAAGGATAGGATAGAGGATCGGATAGGTGATTGGATAGGATAGAGGATAGGATAGGATAGAGGATAGTATTGGATAGAGGATATTATAGGATAGAGGATAGGATAGGATAGGATAGAGTATAGGATAGGATAGAGGATACGATATTATAGAGGATAGGATAGGATAGAGGAAACGATAGGGTATTGGATAGGATAGAGCATAGGATAAAGAATAGGATAGGATAGAGGATAGGATAGGGGATTGGATAGCATACGGGATTGGATAGGATAGAGGATAGGATACGATAGAGGATAGGATAGGATGGAGGATAGGATAGGGGATTGGATAGGATAGAGTATAGGATAGGATAGGATAGAGGATACGATATTATAGAGGAAAGGATAGGATAGAGGATAGGATACGATAGAGGATAGGATATAGGATTGGATAGGATAGAGGATAGGATATGATAGAGGATAGGATAGGATAGAGGATAGGATAGGATAGAGGATATGATAGGATAGAGGATCGGATAGGGGATTGGATAGGATAGAGGATAGGATAGGATAGAGGATAGGATAGGATGGAGGATAGGATAGGGGATTGGATAGGATAGAGTATAGGATAGGATAGGATAGAGGATACGATATTATAGAGGATAGGATAGGATAGAGGATAGGATCGGATAGAGGATAGGATAGGGGATTGGATAGGATAGAGGAAAGGATAGGATAGAGGATAGGATAGGATAGAGGATAGGATATAGGATTGGATAGGTTAGAGGATAGGATGCGATAGTGGATAGGATAGATGATAGGATAGGATGGAGGATAGGATAGGATAGAGGATAGGATAGGGGATTGGATAGGATAGAGGATAGGATAGGATAGAGGATAGGATAGGATTGAGGATAGGATAGGATAGAGGAAAGGATAGGATAGAGGATCGGATAGGTGATTGGATAGGATAGAGGATAGGATAGGATAGAGGATAGGATAGGATAGAGGATAGTATAGGATAGAGGATAGGATAGCATAGAGGATAGGATATGATAGAGGATAGGATAGGATACAGGATAGGATAGGATAGAGGATAGAGGATAGGATACGATAGAGGATAGGATAGGATAGAGGATAGGATAGGGGATTGGATAGGATAGAGGATAGGATAGGATTGAGGATAGGATAGGATAGAGGAAAGGATAGGATAGAGGATCGGATAGGTGATTGGATAGGATAGAGGATAGGATAGGATAGAGGATAGTATAGGATAGAGGATATTATAGGATAGAGGATAGGATAGGATAGGATAGAGTATAGGATAGGATAGAGGATACGATATTATAGAGGATAGGATAGGATAGAGGAAACGATAGGGTATTGGATAGGATACAGCATAGGATAAAGAATAGGATAGGATAGAGGATAGGATAGGGGATTGGATAGCATACGGGATTGGATAGGATAGAGGATAGGATACGATAGAGGATAGGATAGGATGGAGGATAGGATAGGGGATTGGATAGGATAGAGGATAGGATAGGATAGAGGATAGGATATAGGATTGGATAGGTTAGAGGATAGGATACGATAGTGGATAGGATAGATGATAGGATAGGATTGAGGATAGGATAGGATAGAGGAAAGGATAGGATAGAGGATCGGATAGGTGATTGGATAGGATAGAGGATAGGATAGGATAGAGGATAGGATAGGATAGAGGATATGATAGGATAGAGGATCGGATAGGATAGAGGATAGGATAGGAAAGAGGATAGAATACGATAGAGGATAGGATATTATAGAGGATAGGATAGGATAGAGGATAGGATAGGATAGAGGATAGGATAGGATAGAGGATAGGATAGGATAGAGGATAGGATAGGATAGAGGATAGGATAGGATAGAGGATAGGATAGGATAGAGGATAGGATAGGATAGAGGATAGGATAGGATAGAGAATATTATAGGATAGAGGATAGGATAGAGGATAGGATAGAGGATAGGATAGGATAGAGGATAGGATATAGGATTGGATAGGATAGAGGATAGGATACGATAGTGGATAGGATAGATGATAGGATAGGATAGAGGATAGGATAGGATAGAGGATAGTATAGGATAGTGAATAGGATAGCATAGAGGATAGGATAGGGGATTGGATAGGATAGAGTATAGGATACGATAGAGGATAGGATCGTATAGAGGATAGGATAGGATAGAGGATAGGATAGGATTCAGGATAGTATAGGATAGAGGATAGGATAGCATAGAGGATAGGATATGATAGAGGATAGGATAGGATACAGGATAGGATAGGATAGAGGATAGGGGATAGGATACGATAGAGGATAGGATAGGATAGAGGATAGGATAGGGGATTGGATAGGATAGAGGATAGGATATGTTTGAGGATAGGATAGGATAGAGGAAAGGATAGGATAGAGGATCGGATAGGTGATTGGATAGGATAGAGGATAGGATAGGATAGAGGATAGTATAGGATAGAGGATATTATAGGATAGAGGATAGGATAGGATAGGATAGAGTATAGGATAGGATAGAGGATACGATATTATAGAGGATAGGATAGGATAGAGGAGACGATAGGGTATTGGATAGGATAGAGCATAGGATAAAGAATAGGATAGGATAGAGGATAGGATAGGGGATTGGATAGCATACGGGATTGGATAGGATAGAGGATAGGATACGATAGAGGATAGGATAGGATGGAGGATAGGATAGGGGATTGGATAGGATAGAGTATAGGATAGGATAGGATAGAGGATACGATATTATAGAGGATAGGATAGGATAGAGGATAGGATCGGATAGAGGATAGGATAGGGGATTGGATAGGATAGAGGAAAGGATAGGATAGAGGATAGGATAGGATAGAGGATAGGATATAGGATTGGATAGGATAGAGGATAGGATAGGATAGAGGATAGGATAGGATAGAGGATATGATAGGATAGAGGATCGGATAGGGGATTGGATAGGATAGAGGATAGGATAGGATAGAGGATAGGATAGGATTGAGGATAGTATAAGATAGAGGAAAGGATAGGATAGAGGATCGGATAGGTGATTGGATAGGATAGAGGATAGGATAGGATAGAGGATAGGATAGGATTGAGGATAGGATAGGATAGAGGAAAGGATAGGATAGAGGATCGGATAGGTGATTGGATAGGATAGAGGATAGGATAGGATAGAGGATAGTATAGGATAGAGGATAGGATAGGATAGAGGATAGGATAGGATAGAGGATAGGATAGGATAGAGGATAGGATAGGATAGAGGATAGGATAGGATAGAGGATAGTATAGGATAGAGGATAGGATAGGATAGAGGATAGGATAGGATTGAGGATAGGATAGGATAGAGGAAAGGATAGGATAGAGGATCGGATAGGTGATTGGATAGGATAGAGGATAGGATAGGATAGAGGATAGTATAGGATAGAGGATATTATAGGATAGAGGATAGGATAGGATAGAGGATAGTATAGGATAGAGGATATTATAGGATAGAGGATAGGATAGGATGGGATAGAGTATAGGATAGGATAGAGGATACGATATTATAGAGGATAGGATAGGATAGAGGAAACGATACGGTATTGGATAGGATAGAGCATAGGACAAAGAAGAGGATAGGGTAGAGGATAGGATAGGGGATTGGATAGCATACGGGATTGGATAGGATAGAGGATAGGATACGATAGAGGATAGGATAGGATGGAGGATAGGATAGGGGATTGGATAGGATAGAGTATAGGATAGGATAGGATAGAGGATACGATATTATAGAGGATAGGATAGGATAGAGGATAGGATCGGATAGAGGATAGGATAGGGGATTGGATAGGATAGAGGAAAGGATAGGATAGAGGATAGGATAGGATAGAGGATAGGATATAGGATTGGATAGGATAGAGGATAGGATAGGATAGAGGATAGGATAGGATAGAGGATAGGATAGGATAGAGGATATGATAGGATAGAGGATCGGATAGGGGATTGGATAGGATAGAGGATAGGATAGGATAGAGGATAGGATAGGATTGAGGATAGTATAAGATAGAGGAAAGGATAGGATAGAGGATCGGATAGGTGATTGGATAGGATAGAGGATAGGATAGGATAGAGGATAGGATAGGATTCAGGATAGTATAGGATAGAGGATAGGATAGCATACAGGATATTATATGATAGAGCATAGGATAGGATACAGGATAGGATAGGATAGGGGATAGAGGATAGGATACGATCGAGGATTGGATAGGATAGAGGATAGGATAGGGGATTGGATAGGATAGAGGATAGGATAGGATTGAGGATAGGATAGGATAGAGGAAAGGATAGGATAGAGGATCGGATAGGTGATTGGATAGGATAGAGGATAGGATAGGATAGAGGATAGTATAGGATAGAGGATATTATAGGATAGAGGATAGGATAGGATAGGATAGAGTATAGGATAGGATAGAGGATACGATATTATAGAGGATAGGATAGGATAGAGGAAACGATAGGGTATTGGATAGGATAGAGCATAGGATAAAGAATAGGATAGGATAGAGGATAGGATAGGGGATTGGATAGCATACGGGATTGGATAGGATAGAGGATAGGATACGATAGAGGATAGGATAGGATGGAGGATAGGATAGGGGATTGGATAGGATAGAGTATAGGATAGGATAGGATAGAGGATACGATATTATAGAGGAAAGGATAGGATAGAGGATAGGATACGATAGAGGATAGGATATAGGATTGGATAGGATAGAGGATAGGATATGATAGAGGATAGGATAGGATAGAGGATAGGATAGGATAGAGGATATGATAGGATAGAGGATCGGATAGGGGATTGGATAGGATAGAGGATAGGATAGGATAGAGGATAGGATAGGATGGAGGATAGGATAGGGGATTGGATAGGATAGAGTATAGGATAGGATAGGATAGAGGATACGATATTATAGAGGATAGGATAGGATAGAGGATAGGATCGGATAGAGGATAGGATAGGGGATTGGATAGGATAGAGGAAAGGATAGGATAGAGGATAGGATAGGATAGAGGATAGGATATAGGATTGGATAGGTTAGAGGATAGGATGCGATAGTGGATAGGATAGATGATAGGATAGGATGGAGGATAGGATAGGATAGAGGATAGGATAGGGGATTGGATAGGATAGAGGATAGGATAGGATAGAGGATAGGATAGGATTGAGGATAGGATAGGATAGAGGAAAGGATAGGATAGAGGATCGGATAGGTGATTGGATAGGATAGAAGATAGGATAGGATAGAGGATAGTATAGGATAGAGGATAGGATAGGATAGAGGATAGGATAGGATAGAGGATAGGATAGGATAGAGGATAGGATAGGATAGAGGATAGGATAGGATAGAGGATAGTATAGGATAGAGGATAGGATAGGATAGAGGATAGGATAGGATTGAGGATAGGATAGGATAGAGGAAAGGATAGGATAGAGGATCGGATAGGTGATTGGATAGGATAGAGGATAGGATAGGATAGAGGATAGTATAGGATAGAGGATATTATAGGATAGAGGATAGGATAGGATAGAGGATAGTATAGGATAGAGGATATTATAGGATAGAGGATAGGATAGGATGGGATAGAGTATAGGATAGGATAGAGGATACGATATTATAGAGGATAGGATAGGATAGAGGAAACGATACGGTATTGGATAGGATAGAGCATAGGATAAAGAAGAGGATAGGGTAGAGGATAGGATAGGGGATTGGATAGCATACGGGATTGGATAGGATAGAGGATAGGATACGATAGAGGATAGGATAGGATGGAGGATAGGATAGGGGATTGGATAGGATAGAGTATAGGATAGGATAGGATAGAGGATACGATATTATAGAGGATAGGATAGGATAGAGGAAACGATACGGTATTGGATAGGATAGAGCATAGGATAAAGAAGAGGATAGGATAGAGGATAGGATAGGGGATTGGATAGCATACGGGATTGGATAGGATAGAGGATAGGATACGATAGAGGATAGGATAGGATGGAGGATAGGATAGGGGATTGGATAGGATAGAGTATAGGATAGGATAGGATAGAGGATACGATATTATATAGGATAGGATAGGATAGAGGATAGGATCGGATAGAGGATAGGATAGGATAGAGGATAGGATAGGATAGAGGATAGTATAGGATAGAGGATAGGATAGGATAGAGGATAGGATAGGATAGGATAGAGGATAGGATAGGATAGAGGATAGGATAGGATAGAGGATAGGATAGGATAGAGGATAGGATAGGATAGAGGATAGGATAGGATAGAGGATAGGATAGGATAGAGGATAGGATAGGATAGAGGATAGGATAGGATAGAGGATAGGATAGGATAGAGGATATGATAGGATAGAGGATCGGATAGGATAGAGGATAGGACAGGATAGAGGATAGAATACGATAGAGGATAGGATATTATAGACGATAGGATAGGATAGAGGATAGGATAGGATAGAGGATAGGATAGGATAGAGGATAGGATAGGATAGAGGATAGGATAGGATAGAGGATAGGATAGGATAGAGGATCGGATAGGATAGAGGATAGGATAGAATAGGATAGAGGATAGGATAGGATAGAGGATAGGATAGGATAGAGGATAGGATATTATAGAGGATAGGATAGGATAGAGGATAGGATAGGATAGAGGATATGATAGGATAGAGGATCGGATAGGATAGAGGATAGGATAGGATAGAGGATAGAATACGATAGAGGATAGGATATTATAGAGGATAGGATAGGATAGAGGATAGGATAGGATAGAGGATAGGATAGGATAGAGGATAGGATAGGATAGAGGATAGGATAGGATAGAGGATAGGATAGGATAGAGGATAGGATAGGATAGAGGATCGGATAGGATAGAGGATAGGATAGGATAGGATAGAGGATAGGATAGGATAGGATAGAGGATAGGATAGGATAGAGGATAGGATAGGATAGAGGATAGGATAGGATAGGATAGAGGATAGGATAGAGGATATGATAGGATAGAGGATAGGATAGGATAGAGGATAGGATAGGATAGAGGATAGAATACGATAGAGGATAGGATATTATAGAGGATAGGATAGGATAGAGGATAGGATAGGATAGAGGATAGGATAGGATAGAGGATAGGATAGGATAGAGGATAGAATAGGATAGAGGTTAGGATAGGATTGAGGATAGGATAGGATAGAGGATAGGATACGATAGAGGATAGGATATTATAGAGGATAGGATAGGATAGAGGATAGGAAAGGATAGAGGATAGGATAGGATAGTGATTAGGATAGCATAGAGGATAGGATAGGGGATTGGATAGGATAGAGGATAGGATAGGATAGAGGATAGGATAGGATTGAGGATAGTATAGGATAGAGGAAAGGATAGGATAGAGGATCGGATAGGTGATTGGATAGGATAGAGGATAGGATAGGATAGAGGACAGGATAGGATTCAGGATAGTATAGGATAGAGGATAGGATAGGATAGAGTATAAGATAGGATAGAGGATAGGATAGGATAGAGGATAGGATAGGATAGAGGATAGGATAGGATAGAGGATAGGATAGGATAGAGGATAGTATAGGATAGAGGATAGGATAGCATACAGGATAGGATATGATAGAGGATAGGATAGGATACAGGATAGGATAGGATAGAGGATAGAGGATAGGATACGATAGAGGATAGGATAGGATAGAGGATAGGATAGGGGATTGGATAGGATAGAGGATAGGATAGGATTGAGGATAGGATAGGATAGAGGAAAGGATAGGATAGAGGATCGGATAGGTGATTGGATAGGATAGAGGATAGGATAGGATAGAGGATAGTATAGGATAGAGGATATTATAGGATAGAGGATAGGATAGGATAGGATAGAGTATAGGATAGGATAGAGGATACGATATTATAGAGGATAGGATAGGATAGAGGAAACGATAGGGTATTGGATAGGATAGAGCATAGGATAAAGAATAGGATAGGATAGAGGATAGGATAGGGGATTGGATAGCATACGGGATTGGATAGGATAGAGGATAGGATACGATAGAGGATAGGATAGGATGGAGGATAGGATAGGGGATTGGATAGGATAGAGTATAGGATAGGATAGGATAGAGGATACGATATTATAGAGGATAGGATAGGATAGAGAATAGGATCGGATAGAGGATAGGATAGGGGATTGGATAGGATAGAGGAAAGGATAGGATAGAGGATAGAATAGGATAGAGGATAAGATATAGGATTGGATAGGTTAGAGGATAGGATACGATAGTGGATAGGATAGATGATAGGATAGGATAGAGGATAGGATAGGATAGAGGATAGGATAGGGGATTGGATAGGATAGAGGATAGGATAGGATAGGATTGAGGATAGGATAGGATAGAGGATAGGATAGGATAGAGGATCGGATAGGGGATTGGATAGGATAGAGGATAGGATAGGATAGAGGATAGGATAGGATTGAGGATAGTATAGGATAGAGGAAAGGATAGGATAGAGGATCGGATAGGTGATTGGATAGGATAGAGGATAGGATAGGATAGAGGATAGGATAGGATAGAGGATAGGATAGGATAGAGGATAGGATAGGATAGAGGATAGGATAGGATAGAGGATATTATAAGATAGAGGATAGGATAGGATAGGATAGAGTATAGGATTGGATAGAGGATACGATATTATAGAGGATAGGATAGGATAGAGGATAGAATAGGATTGATGATAGGATAGGATAGAGGAAAGGATAGGATAGAGGATCGGATAGGTGATTGGATAGGATAGAGGATAGGATAGGATAGAGGATAGTATAGGATAGAGGATAGGATAGGATAGAGGATAGTATAGGATAGAGGATAGGATAGCATAGAGGATAGGATAGGATAGAGGATAGGATAGGTTAGAGGATAGGATATAGGATTGGATAGGTTAGAGGATAGGATACGATAGTGGATAGGATAGATGATAGGATAGGATAGAGGATAGGATAGGGGATTGGATAGGATAGAGGATAGGATAGGATAGAGGATAGGATAGGATTGAGGATAGGATAGGATAGAGGAAAGGATAGGATAGAGGATCGGATAGGTGATTGGATAGGATAGAGGATAGGATAGGATAGAGGATAGGATAGGATAGAGGATAGGATAGGATAGAGGATAGGATAGGATAGAGGATAGGATAGGATAGAGGATAGTATAGGATAGAGGATAGGATAGGATAGAGGATAGGATAGGATTGAGGATAGGATAGGATAGAGGAAAGGATAGGATAGAGGATCGGATAGGTGATTGGATAGGATAGAGGATAGGATAGGATAGAGGATAGTATAGGATAGAGGATATTATAGGATAGAGGATAGGATAGGATAGGATAGAGTATAGGATAGGATAGAGGATACGATATTATAGAGGATAGGATAGGATAGAGGAAACGATACGGTATTGGATAGGATAGAGCATAGGATAAAGAAGAGGATAGGATAGAGGATAGGATAGGGGATTGGATAGCATACGGGATTGGATAGGATAGAGGATAGGATACGATAGAGGATAGGATACGATAGAGGATAGGATAGGGTAGAGGATAATATATAGGATTGGATAGGTTAGAGGATAGGATACGATAGTGGATAGGATAGATGATAGGATAGGATAGAGGATAGGATAGGATAGAGGATAGGATAGGGGATTGGATAGGATAGAGGATAGGATAGGATAGAGGATAGGATAGGTGATTGGATAGGATAGAGGATAGTATAGGATAGAGGATATTATAGGATAGAGGATAGGATAGGATAGGATAGAGTATAGGATAGGATAGAGGATACGATATTATAGAGGATAGGATAGGATAGAGGAAACGATACGGTATTGGATAGGATAGAGCATAGGATAAAGAAGAGGATAGGATAGAGGATAGAATAGGGGATTGGATAGCATACGGGATTGGATAGGATAGAGGATAGGATACGATAGAGGATAGGATAGGATGGAGGATAGGATAGGGGATTGGATAGGATAGAGTATAGGATAGGATAGGATAGAGGATACGATATTATAGAGGATAGGATAGGATAGAGGATAGAGGATCGGATAGGTGATTGGATAGGATAGAGGATAGGATAGGATAGAGGATAGGATAGGATAGAGGATAGGATAGGATAGAGGATAGGATAGGATAGAGGATAGGATAGGATAGAGGATAGTATAGGATAGAGGATAGGATAGGATAGAGGATAGGATAGGATTGAGGATAGGATAGGATAGAGGATAGGATAGGATAGAGGATAGTATAGGATAGAGGATAGGATAGCATACAGGATAGGATATGATAGAGGATAGGATAGGATACAGGATAGGATAGGATAGAGGATAGAGGATAGGATACGATAGAGGATAGGATAGGATAGAGGATAGGATAGGGGATTGGATAGGATAGAGGATAGGATAGGATTGAGGATAGGATAGGATAGAGGAAAGGATAGGATAGAGGATCGGATAGGTGATTGGATAGGATAGAGGATAGGATAGGATAGAGGATAGTATAGGATAGAGGATATTATAGGATAGAGGATAGGATAGGATAGGATAGAGTATAGGATAGGATAGAGGATACGATATTATAGAGGATAGGATAGGATAGAGGAAACGATAGGGTATTGGATAGGATAGAGCATAGGATAAAGAATAGGATAGGATAGAGGATAGGATAGGGGATTGGATAGCATACGGGATTGGATAGGATAGAGGATAGGATACGATAGAGGATAGGATAGGATGGAGGATAGGATAGGGGATTGGATAGGATAGAGTATAGGATAGGATAGGATAGAGGATACGATATTATAGAGGATAGGATAGGATAGAGAATAGGATCGGATAGAGGATAGGATAGGGGATTGGATAGGATAGAGGAAAGGATAGGATAGAGGATAGGATAGGATAGAGGATAAGATATAGGATTGGATAGGTTAGAGGATAGGATACGATAGTGGATAGGATAGATGATAGGATAGGATAGAGGATAGGATAGGATAGAGGATAGGATAGGGGATTGGATAGGATAGAGGATAGGATAGGATAGGATTGAGGATAGGATAGGATAGAGGAAAGGATAGGATAGAGGATCGGATAGGTGATTGGATAGGATAGAGGATAGGATAGGATAGAGGATAGTATAGGATAGAGGATAGGATAGGATAGAGGATAGGATAGGATAGAGGATAGGATAGGATAGAGGATATGATAGGATAGAGGATCGGATAGGGGATTGGATAGGATAGAGGATAGGATAGGATAGAGGATAGGATAGGATTGAGGATAGTATAGGATAGAGGAAAGGATAGGATAGAGGATCGGATAGGTGATTGGATAGGATAGAGGATAGGATAGGATAGAGGATAGGATAGGATAGAGGATAGGATAGGATAGAGGATAGGATAGGATAGAGGATAGGATAGGATAGAGGATATTATAAGATAGAGGATAGGATAGGATAGGATAGAGTATAGGATTGGATAGAGGATACGATATTATAGAGGATAGGATAGGATAGAGGATAGAATAGGATTGATGATAGGATAGGATAGAGGAAAGGATAGGATAGAGGATCGGATAGGTGATTGGATAGGATAGAGGATAGGATAGGATAGAGGATAGTATAGGATAGAGGATAGGATAGGATAGAGGATAGTATAGGATAGAGGATAGGATAGCATAGAGGATAGGATAGGATAGAGGATAGGATAGGTTAGAGGATAGGATATAGGAT
This sequence comes from Halictus rubicundus, assembly GCF_050948215.1. Taxonomy (NCBI): domain Eukaryota; kingdom Metazoa; phylum Arthropoda; class Insecta; order Hymenoptera; family Halictidae; genus Halictus; species Halictus rubicundus. The sequence continues at coordinate 105,168 of NW_027488881.1, forward strand.
TGGATAGGTTAGAGGATAGGATACGATAGTGGATAGGATAGATGATAGGATAGGATAGAGGATAGGATAGGATAGAGGATAGGATAGGGGATTGGATAGGATAGAGGATAGGATAGGATAGAGGATAGGATAGGATTGAGGATAGGATAGGATAGAGGAAAGGATAGGATAGAGGATCGGATAGGTGATTGGATAGGATAGAGGATAGGATAGGATAGAGGATAGGATAGGATAGAGGATAGGATAGGATAGAGGATAGGATAGGATAGAGGATAGGATAGGATAGAGGATAGTATAGGATAGAGGATAGGATAGGATAGAGGATAGGATAGGATTGAGGATAGGATAGGATAGAGGAAAGGATAGGATAGAGGATCGGATAGGTGATTGGATAGGATAGAGGATAGGATAGGATAGAGGATAGTATAGGATAGAGGATATTATAGGATAGAGGATAGGATAGGATAGGATGGAGTATAGGATAGGATAGAGGATACGATATTATAGAGGATAGGATAGGATAGAGGAAACGATACGGTATTGGATAGGATAGAGCATAGGATAAAGAAGAGGATAGGATAGAGGATAGGATAGGGGATTGGATAGCATACGGGATTGGATAGGATAGAGGATAGGATACGATAGAGGATAGGATAGGATAGAGGATAGGATAGGGTAGAGGATAATATATAGGATTGGATAGGTTAGAGGATAGGATACGATAGTGGATAGGATAGATGATAGGATAGGATAGAGGATAGGATAGGATAGAGGATAGGATAGGGGATTGGATAGGATAGAGGATAGGATAGGATAGAGGATAGGATAGGTGATTGGATAGGATAGAGGATAGTATAGGATAGAGGATATTATAGGATAGAGGATAGGATAGGATAGGATAGAGTATAGGATAGGATAGAGGATACGATATTATAGAGGATAGGATAGGATAGAGGAAACGATACGGTATTGGATAGGATAGAGCATAGGATAAAGAAGAGGATAGGATAGAGGATAGAATAGGGGATTGGATAGCATACGGGATTGGATAGGATAGAGGATAGGATACGATAGAGGATAGGATAGGATGGAGGATAGGATAGGGGATTGGATAGGATAGAGTATAGGATAGGATAGGATAGAGGATACGATATTATAGATGATAGGATAGGATAGAGGATAGAGGATCGGATAGGTGATTGGATAGGATAGAGGATAGGATAGGATAGAGGATAGGATAGGATAGAGGATAGGATAGGATAGAGGATAGGATAGGATAGAGGATAGGATAGGATAGAGGATAGTATAGGATAGAGGATAGGATAGGATAGAGGATAGGATAGGATTGAGGATAGGATAGGATAGAGGATAGGATAGGATAGAGGATAGTATAGGATAGAGGATAGGATAGCATACAGGATAGGATATGATAGAGGATAGGATAGGATACAGGATAGGATAGGATAGAGGATAGAGGATAGGATACGATAGAGGATAGGATAGGATAGAGGATAGGATAGGGGATTGGATAGGATAGAGGATAGGATAGGATTGAGGATAGGATAGGATAGAGGAAAGGATAGGATAGAGGATCGGATAGGTGATTGGATAGGATAGAGGATAGGATAGGATAGAGGATAGTATAGGATAGAGGATATTATAGGATAGAGGATAGGATAGGATAGGATAGAGTATAGGATAGGATAGAGGATACGATATTATAGAGGATAGGATAGGATAGAGGAAACGATAGGGTATTGGATAGGATAGAGCATAGGATAAAGAATAGGATAGGATAGAGGATAGGATAGGGGATTGGATAGCATACGGGATTGGATAGGATAGAGGATAGGATACGATAGAGGATAGGATAGGATGGAGGATAGGATAGGGGATTGGATAGGATAGAGTATAGGATAGGATAGGATAGAGGATACGATATTATAGAGGATAGGATAGGATAGAGAATAGGATCGGATAGAGGATAGGATAGGGGATTGGATAGGATAGAGGAAAGGATAGGATAGAGGATAGGATAGGATAGAGGATAAGATATAGGATTGGATAGGTTAGAGGATAGGATACGATAGTGGATAGGATAGATGATAGGATAGGATAGAGGATAGGATAGGATAGAGGATAGGATAGGGGATTGGATAGGATAGAGGATAGGATAGGATAGGATTGAGGATAGGATAGGATAGAGGAAAGGATAGGATAGAGGATCGGATAGGTGATTGGATAGGATAGAGGATAGGATAGGATAGAGGATAGTATAGGATAGAGGATAGGATAGGATAGAGGATAGGATAGGATAGAGGATAGGATAGGATAGAGGATATGATAGGATAGAGGATCGGATAGGGGATTGGATAGGATAGAGGATAGGATAGGATAGAGGATAGGATAGGATTGAGGATAGTATAGGATAGAGGAAAGGATAGGATAGAGGATCGGATAGGTGATTGGATAGGATAGAGGATAGGATAGGATAGAGGATAGGATAGGATAGAGGATAGGATAGGATAGAGGATAGGATAGGATAGAGGATAGGATAGGATAGAGGATATTATAAGATAGAGGATAGGATAGGATAGGATAGAGTATAGGATTGGATAGAGGATACGATATTATAGAGGATAGGATAGGATAGAGGATAGAATAGGATTGATGATAGGATAGGATAGAGGAAAGGATAGGATAGAGGATCGGATAGGTGATTGGATAGGATAGAGGATAGGATAGGATAGAGGATAGTATAGGATAGAGGATAGGATAGGATAGAGGATAGTATAGGATAGAGGATAGGATAGCATAGAGGATAGGATAGGATAGAGGATAGGATAGGTTAGAGGATAGGATATAGGATTGGATAGGTTAGAGGATAGGATACGATAGTGGATAGGATAGATGATAGGATAGGATAGAGGATAGGATAGGATAGAGGATAGGATAGGGGATTGGATAGGATAGAGGATAGGATAGGATAGAGGATAGGATATAGGATTGGATAGGTTAGAGGATAGGATACGATAGTGTATAGGATAGATGATAGGATAGGATAGAGGATAGGATAGGATAGAGGATAGGATAGGGGATTGGATAGGATAGAGGATAGGATAGGATAGAGGATAGGATAGGATTGAGGATAGGATAGGATAGAGAAAAGGATAGGATAGAGGATCGGATAGGATAGGATAGAGTATAGGATTGGATAGAGGATACGATATTATAGAGGATAGGATAGGATAGAGGATAGGATAGGAGAGAGGATAGGATAGGATAGCGGATAGGATAGGATATAGGATTGGATAGGATAGAGGATAGGATACGATAGAGGATAGGATAGGATAGAGGATAGGATAGGGGATTGGATAGGATAGAGGAGAGGATAGGATAGAAGATAGGATAGGATTGAGGATAGGATAGGATAGAGGAAAGGATAGGATAGAGGATAGGATAGGATAGAGGATAGGATAGGGTAGAGGATAGGATAGGATAGAGGATAGGATAGGAGATTGGATAGGATAGGATAGAGGGTAGGATAGGAGATTGGATAGGATAGAGGATAGGATAGGATAGAGGATACGATACGATAGAGGATAGGATAGGATAGAGGATAGGATAGGATAGAGGATAGGATAGGATAGAGGATAGGATATGATTGAGGATAGGATAGGATAGAGGATAGGATATTATTGAGGATAGGATAGGATAGAGGATAGGATAGGATAGAGGATAGGATAGGATAGAGGATGGGATAGGATAGCGGATAGGATAGGATATAGGATTGGATAGGATAGAGGATAGGATACGATAGAGGATAGGATAGGATAGCGGATAGGATAGGATATAGGATTGGATAGGATAGAGTATAGGATAGGATAGGATAGAGGATACGATATTATAGAGGATTGGATAGGATAGAGGATAGGATCGGATAGAGGATAGGATAGGGGATTGGATAGGATAGAGGAAAGGATAGGATAGAGGATAGGATAGGATAGAGGATAGGATATAGGATTGGATAGGTTAGAGGATAGGATACGATAGTGTATAGGATAGATGATAGGATAGGATAGAGGATAGGATAGGATAGAGGATAGGATAGGGGATTGGATAGGATAGAGGATAGGATAGGATAGAGGATAGGATAGGATTGAGGATAGGATAGGATAGAGAAAAGGATAGGATAGAGGATCGTATAGGATAGGATAGAGTATAGGATTGGATAGAGGATCGGATAGGTGATTGGATAGGATAGAGGATAGGATAGGATAGAGGATAGGATAGGATATAGGATTGGATAGGATAGAGGATAGGATAGGATAGAGGATAGGATAGGAGAGAGGATAGGATAGGATAGCGGATAGGATAGGATATAGGATTGGATAGGATAGAGGATAGGATACGATAGAGGATAGGATAATATAGAGGATAGGATAGGGGATTGGATAGGATAGAGGATAGGATAGGATAGAAGATAGGATAGGATTGAGGATAGGATAGGATAGAGGAAAGGATAGGATAGAGGATAGGATAGGATAGAGGATAGGATAGGGTAGAGGATAGGATAGGATAGAGGATAGGATAGGAGATTGGATAGGATAGGATAGAGGATAGGATAGGAGATTGGATAGGATAGAGGATAGGATAGGATAGAGGATAGGATATGATTGAGGATAGGATAGGATAGAGGATAGGATATTATTGAGGATAGGATAGGATATTGGATAGGATAGGATAGAGGATAGGATAGGATAGAGGATGGGATAGGATAGCGGATAGGATAGGATATAGGATTGGATAGGATAGAGGATAGGATACGATAGAGGATAGGATAGGATAGAGGATAGGATACGATAGAGGATAGGATATTATAGAGGATAGGATAGGATAGAGGATAGGATAGGATAGAGGATAGGATATTATAGAGGATAGGATACGATAGAGGATAGGATATTATAGAGGATAGGATAGGATAGAGGATAGGATAGGATAGAGGATAGGATATTATAGAGGATAGGATAGGATACAGGATAAGATAGGATAGAGGATAGGATAGGATAGAGGATAGGATAGGATAGTATAGAGGATAGGATAGGATGGAGGATAGGATAGGATAGAGGATATGATAGGATAGAGGACAGGATAGGATAGAGGATAGGATAGGGTAGAGGATAGGATAGGATAGAGGATAGGATAGAGGATCGGATAGGTGATTGGATAGGATAGAGGATAGGATAGGATAGAGGACAGGAGAAAATAGAGGATAGGATAGGTTAGCGGATAGGATAGGATAGAGGATAGGATAGGATAGAGGATACGATAGGATAGAGGATAGGATAGGATAGAGGATAGGATAGGATTGAGGATAGGATAGAATAGAGGAAAGGATAGGATAGAGGATCGGATAGGTGATTGGATAGGATAGAGGATAGGATAGGATAGAGGATAGTATAGGATAGAGGATAGAATAGGATAGAGGATAGTATAGGATAGTGGATAGGATTGCATAGAGGATAGGATAGGGGATTGGATAGGATAGAGTATAGGATACGATAGAGGATAGGATCGGATAGAGGATAGGATAGGGGATTGGATAGGATAGACAATAGGAGAAGATAGAGGATAGGATAGGGGATTGTATCGGATAGTGGATAGGAGACGATAGAGTATAGGATAGGGGATTGTATAGGCTAGAGGACAGGAGACGATAGAGGATAGGATAGGATAGAGGATAGGATAGGATACAGGATATAATAGGATAGAGGATAGGATAGGATAGAGGATAGGATAGGATAGAGGATAGGATAGGATAGAGGATAGGATAGGATAGAGGATATGATAGGATAGAGGATAGGATAGGATAGAGGATAGGATAGGATAGAGGATAGGATAGGATAGAGGATAGGATAGGATAGAGGATAGTATAGGATAGGATAGATGATTGGATTGGATAGACGATAGGATATAGGAGTGGATAGGATAGAGGATAGGATACGATAGTGGATAGGATAGAGGATAGGATAGAGGATAGGATAGAGGATTGGGTAGCGGATAGGATAGGATAGAGTATAGAATAGGATAGAGGATAGGATAGGATAGAGGATAGAATAGGATTGAAGATAGGATAGGATAGAGGAAAGGATAGGATAGAGGATCGGATAGGTGATTGGATAGGATAGAGGATAGGATAGGATAGAGGATAGTATAGGATAGAGGATAGGATAGCATAGAGGATCGGATAGATGATGGGATAGGATAGAGGATCTGATAGAGGATAGGATAGGATACAGGATAGGATAGGATAGAGGATCGGATAGAGGATAGGATAGGATAGAGGATAGGATAGGATAGAGGATAGGATAGGATAGAGGACAGGATAGGATAGAGGATAGGATAGGATAGAGGAAAGGATAGGATGGAGGATAGGATAGGATAGAGGATAGGATACGATAGAGGATAGGATAGGATAGGATAGAGGATAGGATAGAGGATAGGATAGCGGATAGGATATAGGATAGCATAGAGGATAGGATAGGATAGGGGATAGGATAGGATAGAGGATAGGATAGGATAGAGGGTAGAATGGGATAGAGGATAGGATAGGATAGAGGATAGGATAGGATAGAGGATAGAATAGGATAGAGGATCGGATAGAGGATAGGATAGGATAGACGATAGGATAGGATAGAGGATAGGATAGGATAGAGGATAGGATAGGAAAGAGGATAGGATAGGATAGAGGACAGGATAGGATAGAGGTTAGGATAGGATAGAGGAAAGGATAGGATGGAGGATAGGATAGGATAGAGGATAGGATACGATAGAGGATAGGATAGGATAGGATAGAGGATAGGATAGAGGATAGGATAGCGGATAGGATAGAGGATAGCATAGAGGATAGGATAGGATAGGGGATAGGATAGGATAGAGGATAGGATAGGATAGAGGGTAGAATGGGATAGAGGATAGGATAGGATAGAGGATAGGATAGGATAGAGGATAGGATAGGATAGAGGATAGGATAGGATAGAGGATAGGATAGAGGATAGGATAGAGGATAGGATAGAGGATAGGATAGGATAGAGGATAGGATAGGATACAGGATAGGATAGAGGATAGGATAGCGGATAGGATAGAGGATAGGATAGGATTGAGGATAGGATAGGATAGAGGATAGGATAGAGGATTGGATAGAGGATTGGATAGGATAGAGAATCTAATAGGATAGAGAATAGGATAGGATAGAGGATAGGATAGGATAGAGGATAGGATAGAGGATAGGATAGAGGATAGGATAGAATAGAGGATAGGATAATATAGAGGATAGGATAGGATAGAGGATAGGATAGGATAGAGGATAGGATAGGATAGAGGATAGGATAGGATAGAGGATAGGATAGGATTGAGGATAGGATACAGGATAGGATAGGATAGAGGATAGGATAGGATAGAGGATCGCATAGGGGATAGGATCGGATAGAGGATAGGATAGGATAGAGGAAAGGTAATAGAGGAAAGGTAGGATAGGTAATTGGATAGGATAGAGGATAGGATAAGGTAGAGGATAATATAGGATAGAGGATAGGATAGGATAGAGGATAGGATAAGATAGAGGATAGGATAGGATAGAGGATAGGATAGGATAGAGGATAGGATAGGATAGAGGATAGGATAGGATAGACGATAGGATAGGATAGAGGATAGGATAGGATAGAGGATAGGATAGGAAATAGGATAGGATAGGATAGAGGATAGGATAGGAAAGAGGATAGGATAGGATAGAGGATAGGATAGGATAGAGGATAGGATAGGATACAGGATAGGATAGGATAGAGGATAGGATAGGATAGAGGATCGGATAGAGGATAGGATCGGATAGAGGATAGGATAGGATAGAGGAAAGGATAGGATAGAGGATAGGATCGGTAATTGGATAGGATAGAGGATAGGATAAGGTAGAGGATAATATAGGATAGAGGATAGGATAGGATAGAGGATAGGATGGAGGATAGGATAGAGGATAGGATAGAGGATAAAATAGGATAGAGGATAGGATAGAGGATAAAATAGGAAAGAGGATAGGATAGGATACAAGATAGGATAGGATAGAGGATAAGGAGGGATAGAGGATAGGATAGGATAGAGGATAGAATTGGATAGAGGATAGGATAGGATAGAGGATAGGATAGGATAGAGGATAGGATAGGATGGAGGATAGGATAGGATAGAGGATATAATAGGATAGAGGATAGGATAGGATAGAGGATAGGATAGGATAGAGGATAGGATAGGATAGAGGATAGGATAGGATAGAGGATAGGATAGGAAAGAGGATAGGATAGGATTGAGGATAGGATACAGGATAGGATAGGATAGAGGATAGGATAGGATAGAGGATCGGATAGGATAGAGGATAGGATAGAGGATAGGATAGAGGATAGGATAGAATAGAGGATAGGATAATATAGAGGATAGGATAGGAAAGAGGATAGGATAGGATAGAGGACAGGATAGGATAGAGGTTAGGATAGGATAGAGGAAAGGATAGGATGGAGGATAGGAAAGGATAGAGGATAGGATACGATAGAGGATAGGATAGGATAGGATAGAGGATAGGATAGAGGATAGGATAGCGGATAGGATAGAGGATAGCATAGAGGATAGGATAGGATAGGGGATAGGATACGATAGAGGATAGGATAGGATAGAGGGTAGAATGGGATAGAGGATAGGATAGGATAGAGGATAGGATAGGATAGAGGATAGGATAGGATAGAGGATAGGATAGGATAGAGGATAGGATAGAGGATAGGATAGAGGATAGGATAGAGGATAGGATAGGATAGAGGATAGGATAGGATACAGGATAGGATAGAGGATAGGATAGCGGATAGGATAGAGGATAGGATAGGATTGAGGATAGGATAGAGGATAGGATAGAGGATAGGATAGAGGATTGGATAGGATAGAGAATCTAATAGGATAGAGAATAGGATAGGATAGAGGATAGGATAGGATAGAGGATAGGATAGAGGATAGGATAGAGGATAGGATAGAATAGAGGATAGGATAATATAGAGGATAGGATAGGATAGAGGATAGGATAGGATAGAGGATAGGATAGGATAGAGGATAGGATAGGATAGAGGATAGGATAGGATTGAGGATAGGATACAGGATAGGATAGGATAGAGGATAGGATAGGATAGAGGATCGCACAGAGGATAGGATCGGATAGAGGATAGGATAGGATAGAGGAAAGGTAATAGAGGAAAGGTAGGATAGGTAATTGGATAGGATAGAGGATAGGATAAGGTAGAGGATAATATAGGATAGAGGATAGGATAGGATAGAGGATAGGATAGGATAGAGGATAGGATAGGATAGAGGATAGGATAGGATAGAGGATAGGATAGGATAGAGGATAGGATAGGATAGAGGATAGGATAGGATAGACGATAGGATAGGATAGAGGATAGGATAGGATAGAGGATAGGATAGGAAATAGGATAGGATAGGATAGAGGATAGGATAGGAAAGAGGATAGGATAGGATAGAGGATAGGATAGGATAGAGGATAGGATAGGATACAGGATAGGATAGGATAGAGGATAGGATAGGATAGAGGATCGGATAGAGGATAGGATCGGATAGAGGATAGGATAGGATAGAGGAAAGGATAGGATAGAGGATAGGATCGGTAATTGGATAGGATAGAGGATAGGATAAGGTAGAGGATAATATAGGATAGAGGATAGGATAGGATAGAGGATAGGATAGAGGATAGGATGGAGGATAGGATAGAGGATAGGATAGAGGATAAAATAGGAAAGAGGATAGGATAGGATACAAGATAGGATAGGATAGAGGATAAGGAGGGATAGAGGATAGGATAGGATAGAGGATAGAATTGGATAGAGGATAGGATAGGATAGAGGATAGGATAGGATAGAGGATAGGATAGGATGGAGGATAGGATAGGATAGAGGACAGGATAGGATAGAGGATAGGATAGGATAGAGGAAAGGATAGGATGGAGGATAGGATAGGATAGAGGATAGGATAGGATAGAGGATAGGATAGGATAGAGGATAGGCTAGGAAAGAGGATAGGATAGGATTGAGGATAGGATACAGGATAGGATAGGATAGAGGATAGGATAGGATAGAGGATCGGATAGAGGATAGGATCGGATAGAGGATAGGATAGGATAGAGGAAAGGATAGGATAGAGGATAGGATAGGTAATTGGATAGGATAGAGGATAGGATAAGGTAGAGGATAATATAGGATAGAGGATAGGATAGGATAGAGGATAGGATAGGATAGAGGATAGGATAGGATGGAGGATAGGATAGGATAGAGGATATAATAGGATAGAGGATAGGATAGGATAGAGGATAGGATAGGATAGAGGATAGGATAGGATAGAGGATAGGATAGAGGATAGGATAGAGGATAGGATAGAGGATAGGATAGAGGATAGGATAGGATAGAGGATAGGATAGGATAAAGGATAGGATAGGATAGAGGATAGGATAGGATAGAGGATAGGATAGAGGATAGGATAGGATACAGGATAGGATAGAGGATAGGATAGCGGGTAGGATAGAGGATAATATAGAGGATAGGATAGGATTGAGGATAGGATAGGATAGAGGATGGTATAGAGGATAGGATAGAGGATTGGATAGGATAGAGAATCTAATAGGATAGAGAATAGGATAGGATAGATGATAGGATAGGATAGAGGATAGGATAGAGGATAGGATAGAATAGAGGATAGGATAACATAGAGGATAGGATAGGATAGAGGATAGGATAGGATAGAGGATAGGATAGGATAGATGACAGGATAGGATAGAGGATAGGATAGGATAGAGGAAAGGATAGGATGGAGGATAGGATAGGATAGAGGATAGGATACGATAGAGGATAGGATAGGATAGGATAGAGGATAGGATAGAGGATAGGATAGCGGATAGGATATAGGATAGCATAGAGGATAGGATAGGATAGGGGATAGGATAGGATAGAGGATAGGATAGGATAGAGGGTAGAATGGGATAGAGGATAGGATAGGATAGAGGATAGGATAGGATAGAGGATAGAATAGGATAGAGGATCGGATAGAGGAAAGAATTGGATAGAGGATATGATAGGATAGAGGATAGGATAGGATAGAGGATTGGATATGATAAAGGATAGGATAGAGGATAGGATATCATAGAGGATAGAATAGGATAGAGGATAGGATAGGTTAGAGGATAGGATAGGATAGAGGATAGGATAGGATAGAGGATAGCATAGGATAGAGGATCGGATAGAGGATAGGATAGGATTGAGGATAGGATAGAGGATAGGATAGGATAGAGGATAGGATAGGATACAGGATAGGATAGGATGGAGGATAGGATAGGATAGAGGATATAATAGGATTGAGGAAAGGATAGGATAGAGGATAGGATAGGATAGAGGATAGGATAGAGGATAAAATAGGATAGATGATAGGATAGGATAGAGGATAGGATAGGATAGAGGATAGGATAGGATAGAGGATAGGATAGGATAGAGGATAGGATAGGATAGAGGATAGGATAGGATAGAGGAAAGGTTAGGATAGAGGATAGGATAGGATAGAGGATAGGATAGGATACAGGATAGGATAGGATAGAGGATAGGATAGGGTAGAGTATAAGATAGAGGGTAGGATAGAGGATGGGATATAGGATAGGATAGAGGATAGGATAGGAAAGAGGATAGGATAGAGGATAGGATAGAGGATAGGATAGAGGATAGGATAGAGCATAGGATAGGATAGAGGATAGGATAGAGGATAGGATAGGATAGAGGATAGATTAGGATAGAGGAAAGGATAGGATAGAGGATAGGATAGGATAGAGGAAAGGTTAGGATAGAGTATTGGACAGGATAGAGGATAGGATAGAGGATAGGATGGAGGAAAGGATAGGATAGAGGATAGGATAGGATAGAGGATAGGATAGGATAGAGGATAGGATAGGATTGAGGATAGGATAGGATAGAGGATTGGATATGATAAAGGATAGGATAGAGGATAGGATATCATAGAGGATAGGATAGGATAGAGGATAGGATAGGTTAGAGGATAGGATAGGATAGAGGACAGGATAGGATAGAGGATAGGATAGGATAGAGGATCGGATAGAGGATAGGATAGGATTGAGGATAGGATAGAGGATAGGATAGGATAGAGGATAGGATAGGATACAGGATAGGATAGGATGGAGGATAGGATAGGATAGAGGATATAATAGGATTGAGGAAAGGATAGGATAGAGGATAGGATAGGATAGAGGATAGGATAGGATAGAGGATAGGATAGGAAAGAGGATAGGATAGGATAGAGGATAGGATAGGATAGAGGATAGGATAGGATACAGGATAGGATAGGATAGAGGATAGGATAGGATAGAGGATCGGATAGAGGATAGGATCGGATAGAGGATAGGATAGGATAGAGGAAAGGATAGGATAGAGGATAGGATCGGTAATTGGATAGGATAGAGGATAGGATAAGGTAGAGGATAATATAGGATAGAGGATAGGATAGGATAGAGGATAGGATGGAGGATAGGATAGAGGATAGGATAGAGGATAAAATAGGATAGAGGATAGGATAGAGGATAAAATAGGAAAGAGGATAGGATAGGATACAAGATAGGATAGGATAGAGGATAAGGAGGGATAGAGGATAGGATAGGATAGAGGATAGAATTGGATAGAGGATAGGATAGGATAGAGGATAGGATAGGATAGAGGATAGGATAGGATGGAGGATAGGATAGGATAGAGGATATAATAGGATAGAGGATAGGATAGGATAGAGGATAGGATAGGATAGAGGATAGGATAGGATAGAGGATAGGATAGGATAGAGGATAGGATAGGAAAGAGGATAGGATAGGATTGAGGATAGGATACAGGATAGGATAGGATAGAGGATAGGATAGGATAGAGGATCGGATAGGATAGAGGATAGGATAGAGGATAGGATAGAGGATAGGATAGAATAGAGGATAGGATAATATAGAGGATAGGATAGGAAAGAGGATAGGATAGGATAGAGGACAGGATAGGATAGAGGTTAGGATAGGATAGAGGAAAGGATAGGATGGAGGATAGGAAAGGATAGAGGATAGGATACGATAGAGGATAGGATAGGATAGGATAGAGGATAGGATAGAGGATAGGATAGCGGATAGGATAGAGGATAGCATAGAGGATAGGATAGGATAGGGGATAGGATACGATAGAGGATAGGATAGGATAGAGGGTAGAATGGGATAGAGGATAGGATAGGATAGAGGATAGGATAGGATAGAGGATAGGATAGGATAGAGGATAGGATAGGATAGAGGATAGGATAGAGGATAGGATAGAGGATAGGATAGAGGATAGGATAGGATAGAGGATAGGATAGGATACAGGATAGGATAGAGGATAGGATAGCGGATAGGATAGAGGATAGGATAGGATTGAGGATAGGATAGAGGATAGGATAGAGGATAGGATAGAGGATTGGATAGGATAGAGAATCTAATAGGATAGAGAATAGGATAGGATAGAGGATAGGATAGGATAGAGGATAGGATAGAGGATAGGATAGAGGATAGGATAGAATAGAGGATAGGATAATATAGAGGATAGGATAGGATAGAGGATAGGATAGGATAGAGGATAGGATAGGATAGAGGATAGGATAGGATAGAGGATAGGATAGGATTGAGGATAGGATACAGGATAGGATAGGATAGAGGATAGGATAGGATAGAGGATCGCACAGAGGATAGGATCGGATAGAGGATAGGATAGGATAGAGGAAAGGTAATAGAGGAAAGGTAGGATAGGTAATTGGATAGGATAGAGGATAGGATAAGGTAGAGGATAATATAGGATAGAGGATAGGATAGGATAGAGGATAGGATAGGATAGAGGATAGGATAGGATAGAGGATAGGATAGGATAGAGGATAGGATAGGATAGAGGATAGGATAGGATAGAGGATAGGATAGGATAGACGATAGGATAGGATAGAGGATAGGATAGGATAGAGGATAGGATAGGAAATAGGATAGGATAGGATAGAGGATAGGATAGGAAAGAGGATAGGATAGGATAGAGGATAGGATAGGATAGAGGATAGGATAGGATACAGGATAGGATAGGATAGAGGATAGGATAGGATAGAGGATCGGATAGAGGATAGGATCGGATAGAGGATAGGATAGGATAGAGGAAAGGATAGGATAGAGGATAGGATCGGTAATTGGATAGGATAGAGGATAGGATAAGGTAGAGGATAATATAGGATAGAGGATAGGATAGGATAGAGGATAGGATAGAGGATAGGATGGAGGATAGGATAGAGGATAGGATAGAGGATAAAATAGGAAAGAGGATAGGATAGGATACAAGATAGGATAGGATAGAGGATAAGGAGGGATAGAGGATAGGATAGGATAGAGGATAGAATTGGATAGAGGATAGGATAGGATAGAGGATAGGATAGGATAGAGGATAGGATAGGATGGAGGATAGGATAGGATAGAGGACAGGATAGGATAGAGGATAGGATAGGATAGAGGAAAGGATAGGATGGAGGATAGGATAGGATAGAGGATAGGATAGGATAGAGGATAGGATAGGATAGAGGATAGGCTAGGAAAGAGGATAGGATAGGATTGAGGATAGGATACAGGATAGGATAGGATAGAGGATAGGATAGGATAGAGGATCGGATAGAGGATAGGATCGGATAGAGGATAGGATAGGATAGAGGAAAGGATAGGATAGAGGATAGGATAGGTAATTGGATAGGATAGAGGATAGGATAAGGTAGAGGATAATATAGGATAGAGGATAGGATAGGATAGAGGATAGGATAGGATAGAGGATAGGATAGGATGGAGGATAGGATAGGATAGAGGATATAATAGGATAGAGGATAGGATAGGATAGAGGATAGGATAGGATAGAGGATAGGATAGGATAGAGGATAGGATAGAGGATAGGATAGAGGATAGGATAGAGGATAGGATAGAGGATAGGATAGGATAGAGGATAGGATAGGATAAAGGATAGGATAGGATAGAGGATAGGATAGGATAGAGGATAGGATAGAGGATAGGATAGGATACAGTATAGGATAGAGGATAGGATAGCGGGTAGGATAGAGGATAATATAGAGGATAGGATAGGATTGAGGATAGGATAGGATAGAGGATGGTATAGAGGATAGGATAGAGGATTGGATAGGATAGAGAATCTAATAGGATAGAGAATAGGATAGGATAGATGATAGGATAGGATAGAGGATAGGATAGAGGATAGGATAGAATAGAGGATAGGATAACATAGAGGATAGGATAGGATAGAGGATAGGATAGGATAGAGGATAGGATAGGATAGAGGATAGGATAGGATAGAGGATAGGATAGGATAGATGACAGGATAGGATAGAGGATAGGATAGGATAGAGGAAAGGATAGGATGGAGGATAGGATAGGATAGAGGATAGGATACGATAGAGGATAGGATAGGATAGGATAGAGGATAGGATAGAGGATAGGATAGCGGATAGGATATAGGATAGCATAGAGGATAGGATAGGATAGGGGATAGGATAGGATAGAGGATAGGATAGGATAGAGGGTAGAATGGGATAGAGGATAGGATAGGATAGAGGATAGGATAGGATAGAGGATAGAATAGGATAGAGGATCGGATAGAGGAAAGAATTGGATAGAGGATATGATAGGATAGAGGATAGGATAGGATAGAGGATTGGATATGATAAAGGATAGGATAGAGGATAGGATATCATAGAGGATAGAATAGGATAGAGGATAGGATAGGTTAGAGGATAGGATAGGATAGAGGATAGGATAGGATAGAGGATAGCATAGGATAGAGGATCGGATAGAGGATAGGATAGGATTGAGGATAGGATAGAGGATAGGATAGGATAGAGGATAGGATAGGATACAGGATAGGATAGGATGGAGGATAGGATAGGATAGAGGATATAATAGGATTGAGGAAAGGATAGGATAGAGGATAGGATAGGATAGAGGATAGGATAGAGGATAAAATAGGATAGATGATAGGATAGGATAGAGGATAGGATAGGATAGAGGATAGGATAGGATAGAGGATAGGATAGGATAGAGGATAGGATAGGATAGAGGATAGGATAGGATAGAGGAAAGGTTAGGATAGAGGATAGGATAGGATAGAGGATAGGATAGGATACAGGATAGGATAGGATAGAGGATAGGATAGGGTAGAGTATAAGATAGAGGGTAGGATAGAGGATGGGATATAGGATAGGATAGAGGATAGGATAGGAAAGAGGATAGGATAGAGGATAGGATAGAGGATAGGATAGAGGATAGGATAGAGCATAGGATAGGATAGAGGATAGGATAGAGGATAGGATAGGATAGAGGATAGATTAGGATAGAGGAAAGGATAGGATAGAGGATAGGATAGGATAGAGGAAAGGTTAGGATAGAGTATTGGACAGGATAGAGGATAGGATAGAGGATAGGATGGAGGAAAGGATAGGATAGAGGATAGGATAGGATAGAGGATAGGATAGGATAGAGGATAGGATAGGATTGAGGATAGGATAGGATAGAGGATTGGATATGATAAAGGATAGGATAGAGGATAGGATATCATAGAGGATAGGATAGGATAGAGGATAGGATAGGTTAGAGGATAGGATAGGATAGAGGACAGGATAGGATAGAGGATAGGATAGGATAGAGGATCGGATAGAGGATAGGATAGGATTGAGGATAGGATAGAGGATAGGATAGGATAGAGGATAGGATAGGATACAGGATAGGATAGGATGGAGGATAGGATAGGATAGAGGATATAATAGGATTGAGGAAAGGATAGGATAGAGGATAGGATAGGATAGAGGATAGGATAGGATAGAGGATAGGATAGAGGATAGGATAGAGGATAAAATAGGATAGATGATAGGATAGCATAGAGGATAGGATAGGATACAGGATAGGGTAGGATAGAGGATAGGATAGGATAGAGGATAGGATAGGATAGAGGATAGGATAGGATAGAGGATAGGATAGGATACAGGATAGGATAGGATAGAGGATTGGATAGAGGATAGGATAGGATAGAGGATAGGATAGGATAGAAGAAAGGATAGGATAGAGGATAGGATAGGATAGAGGATAGGATAGGATAGAAGAAAGGATAGGATAGAGGATAGGATAGGATAGAGGATAGGATAGGGTAGAGTATAAGATAGAGGGTAGGATAGAGGATGGGATATAGGATAGGATAGAGGATAGGATAGGATAGAGGATAGGATAGAGGATAGGATAGAGGATAGGATAGAGGATAGAATAGAGGATAGGATAGAGGATAGGAGAGGATAGAGGATAGGATAGGATAGAGGATAGGATAGGATACAGGATAGGATAGGATAGAGGATCGGATAGAGGATAGGATAGGATAGAGGATAGGATAGGATAGAAGAAAGGATAGGATAGAGGATAAGATAGGATAGAGGATAGGATAGGATAGAAGAAAGGATAGGATAGAGGATAGGATAGGATAGAGGATAGGATAGGGTAGAGTATAAGATAGAGGGTAGGATAGAGGATGGGATATAGGATAGGATAGAGGATAGGATAGGATAGACGATAGGATAGAGGATAGGATAGAGGATAGGATAGAGGATAGGATAGAGGATAGGATAGGATAGAGGATAGGATAGGATAGAGGATAGGATAGGATAGAGGATCGGATAGAGGATAGGATAGGATTGAGGATAGTATAGAGGATAGGATAGGATAGAGGAAAGGATAGGAAAGTGGATAGGATACGATGGATGATAGGATAGAAGATAGGCTAGAGGATTGGATAGGATAGAGGAAAGGATAGGATAGAGGATAGAATAGGTAATTGGATAGGATAGATGATAGGATAAGGTAGAGGATAGTATAGGATAGAGGATAGTATAGGATAGAGGATAGGATAGGATAGAGGATAGGATAGGATAGAGGATTGGATAGGTTAGAGGATAGGATAGGATAAAGGATAGGATAGGGTTGAGGATAGGATATCATAGAGGATAGGATAGGATAGAGGATAGGATAGGTTAGAGGATAGGATAGGATAAAGGATAGGATAGGGTTGAGGATAGGATTGGATAGAGGATAGGATAGGATAGAGGATAGGATAGGATAGAGGATAGGATCGGATAGAGGATAGGATAGGATAGAGGATAGGATAGGATAGAGGATAGGATGAGTTAAAGGATAGGATATGGTTGAGGATAGGATTGGATAGAGGATACGATAGGATTGAGGATAGGATAGGATAGAGGATAGGATAGGATAGAGGATGGGATAGGATAGAGGATACGATAGGATAGAGGATTGGATAGGATAGAGGATAGGATAGGATAGAGGATAGGATAGGATAGGATAGGGGATACTGTAGGATATAGGATAGGATAGGATAGAGGATAGGATAGGATTGAAAATAGGATAAAACAGAGGATAGGATAGGATAGATGATAGGATAGGTTAGAGGATCGGATAGGATAGGGTATAGGTTAGGATTGAGGATAGGTTAGGATAGAGGATAGGATAGAGGATACGATGGAGCATTGGATAGGATTGAGGATAGGATAGGATAGAGGATGGGATAGGATAGATCATACCATAGGATAGAGGATACGATAGGATAGAGGATAGGATAGGATAGAGGATAGGATAGGATAGAGAATAGGATAGGATTGAGGATTGGATAGAGAATACGATAGGATAGAGGATAGGATACGATAGAGGATAGGATAGGATAGAGGATAGGATAGGATAGAGGATAGGATACGATGGAGGATAGGATAGCATAGGATACAGAATAGGATAGGATAGATGATATTATAGGATTGAGGACAGGATAGGATAGTGGATAGGATAGGATATACGATAGGTTAAGTTAGAGATAGTATAGAGGATAGGATAGGATTGAGGATAGGATAGAGGATAGGATAGGATAGAGGATAGTATAGGGGATTGGATTGCATAGAGGATAGGATACGATAGAGCATAGGATAAGGGATTGGATAGGATAGAGGATAGGATAGGATTGAGGATAGGATATAATGGAGTATAGGATAGGATTGAGGATAGGATAGGATAGAGGATGGGATAGGATAGATGATACCATAGGATAGAGGATACGATAGGATAGAGGATATGATAGGATAGGGGATAGGATAGGATAGAGGATAGGATTCGATAGGGGATAGGATAGGATAGAGAATAGGATAGGATAGATGATATTATAGAAAAAGAGGATAGGATAGGATGGAGGATACGATATTATACAGAAGACGATCTTATAGAGAATACGATCTTATAGAGGATAGGATAGGATAGAGGATAGGATAGGATAGGATAGAGAATAGGATCTTATAGAGGATAGGATGCGATAGAGGGTAGGATAGGATAGAGGATAGGATAGAGGATAGGATAGAGGATTGGATAGGATAGATGATATTATAGGATAGAGGATTGGATAGGATAGAGGATAGGATAGGATTTAGGAAAGGATGAGATAAAGGATAGGATAGGATTGAAGATAGGATAGGATAGAGGATAGGATAGGATTGAGGATAGGATAGGATAGGATAGAGGATAGGATAGGATAGAGGATGGGATAGGATAGGGAATACGATAGGATTGAGGATAGGATAGGATAGGATAGAGGATAGGATAGGATAGAGGATGGGATAGGATATAGGATACTATAGGATAGAGGATAGGATAGGATACAGGATGGGATAGGATAGAGGATACGATAGGATAGAGGATAGGATAGGATACAGGATGGGATAGGATAGAGGATACGATAGGATTGAGGATAGGATAGGATAGGATAGAGGATAGGATAGGATAGAGGATGGGATAGGATAGAGGATACGATAGGATAGAGGATAGGATGGGATAGAGGATAGGATAGGATAGAGGATAGGATAGGATAGAGGAAAGGATAGGATTGAGGATAGGATTGGATAGAGGATAGGACAGGATAGATGATAGGATAGGGTTGAGGATAGGATTGGATAGAGGATAGGATAGGATAGAGGATAGGATAGGATAGAGGATAGGATCGGATAGAGGATAGGATAGGATAGAGGATAGGATAGGATAGAGGATAGGATGAGTTAAAGGATAGGATATGGTTGAGGATAGGATTGGATAGAGGATACGATAGGATTGAGGATAGGATAGGATAGAGGATAGCATAGGATAGAGGATGGGATAGGATAGAGGATACGATAGGATAGAGGATTGGATAGGATAGAGGATAGGATAGGATAGAGGATAGGATAGGATAGGATAGGGGATACTGTAGGATATAGGATAGGATAGGATAGAGGATAGGATAGGATAGAAAATAGGATAAAACAGAGGATAGGATAGGATAGATGATAGGATAGGTTAGAGGATCGGATAGGATAGGGTATAGGTTAGGATTGAGGATAGGTTAGGATAGAGGATAGGATAGAGGATACGATGGAGCATTGGATAGGATTGAGGATAGGATAGGATAGAGGATGGGATAGGATAGATCATACCATAGGATAGAGGATACGATAGGATAGAGGATAGGATAGGATAGAGGATAGGATAGGATAGAGAATAGGATAGGATTGAGGATTGGATAGAGAATACGATAGGATAGAGGATAGGATACGATAGAGGATAGGATAGGATAGAGGATAGGATAGGATAGAGGATAGGATACGATGGAGGATAGGATAGCATAGGATACAGAATAGGATAGGATAGATGATATTATAGGATTGAGGACAGGATAGGATAGTGGATAGGATAGGATATACGATAGGTTAAGTTAGAGATAGTATAGAGGATAGGATAGGATTGAGGATAGGATAGAGGATAGGATAGGATAGAGGATAGTATAGGGGATTGGATTGCATAGAGGATAGGATACGATAGAGCATAGGATAAGGGATTGGATAGGATAGAGGATAGGATAGGATTGAGGATAGGATATAATGGAGTATAGGATAGGATTGAGGATAGGATAGGATAGAGGATGGGATAGGATAGATGATACCATAGGATAGAGGATACGATAGGATAGAGGATAGGATAGGATAGGGGATAGGATAGGATAGAGGATAGGATACGATAGGGGATAGGATAGGATAGAGAATAGGATAGGATAGATGATATTATAGAAAAAGAGGATAGGATAGGATGGAGGATACGATATTATACAGAAGACGATCTTATAGAGAATACGATCTTATAGAGGATAGGATAGGATAGAGGATAGGATAGGATAGGATAGAGAATAGGATCTTATAGAGGATAGGATGCGATAGAGGGTAGGATAGGATAGAGGATAGGATAGAGGATAGGATAGAGGATTGGATAGGATAGAGGATATTATAGGATAGAGGATTGGATAGGATAGAGGATAGGATAGGATTTAGGAAAGGATGAGATAAAGGATAGGATAGGATTGAAGATAGGATAGGATAGAGGATAGGATAGGATTGAGGATAGGATAGGATAGGATAGAGGATAGGATAGGATAGAGGATGGGATAGGATAGGGGATACGATAGGATTGAGGATAGGATAGGATAGGATAGAGGATAGGATAGGATAGAGGATGGGATAGGATATAGGATACTATAGGATAGAGGATAGGATAGGATACAGGATGGGATAGGATAGAGGATACGATAGGATAGAGGATAGGATAGGATACAGGATGGGATAGGATAGAGGATACGATAGGATTGAGGATAGGATAGGATAGGATAGAGGATAGGATAGGATAGAGGATGGGATAGGATAGAGGATACGATAGGATAGAGGATAGGATGGGATAGAGGATAGGATAGGATAGAGGATAGGATAGGATAGAGGAAAGCATAGGATTGAGGATAGGATTGGATAGAGGATAGGACAGGATAGATGATAGGATAGGATGGAGGATAGGATAGGATAGAGGATAGGATTGGATAGAGGATAGGACAGGATAGATGATAGGATAGGATAGAGGATAGGATAGGATAGAGGATAGGATAGGATAGAGAATAGGGTAGAATTTGGATAGGATAGTGGATAGGATAGGATAGAGGATAGGATAGGATAGAGGATAGGATAGGATAGAGGATAGAATAGGATAGAGGATAGGATAGGATAGAGGATAGGATAGGATAGAGGATAGGATAGGATAGAGGATAGGATAGGGGATAGGATAGGATAGAGGATAGGATACGATAGAGGATAGGATAGGATAGAGAATAGGATAGGATAGATGATATTATAGGAAAGAGGATAGGATAGGATGGAGGATACGATATTATACAGAAGACGATCTTATAGAGAATACGATCTTATAGAGGATAGGATAGGATAGAGGATAGGATAAGTTAGAGGATAGGATAGGGGATAGGATAGGATAGAGGATAGGATAGGATAGAGGATAGGATAGGATAGAGGATAGAATAGGATTGAGGATAAGGTAGGATAGTGGATAGGATAGGATAGTATAGGGGATAGGATAGGATAGGATAGAGGATGGAACAGAGGATAGGATAGGGGATTGGATAGGATAGAGGATAGGATAGGATTGAGGATAGGATAGCATAGAGGATAGGATGAGATAAAGGATAGGATAGGATTGAGGATAGGATAGGATAGAGGATAGGATAGGATAGAGGATAGGATAGGATAGAGAATAGGATATTATAGAGGATATTATAGAGTAGAGGATAGGATAGGATAGAGGATACGATATGATAGGCGATATGATAGGATAGATGACAGGATAGGATAGAGGATAGGATAGAATAGTGGATAGGATAGCATGGATGATACTATAGAGGATAGAATAGAGTATAGGATGGGATGAGGATATTATAGGATAGAGGATAGGTTAGGTTTGACGACAGGATAGGATAGAAGATAGGATAGGATAGAGGATAGGATAGGATAGAGGATAGGATAGGATAGAGGATAGGATAGGATAGAGGATAGGATAGGATAGAGGATAGGATAGGATAGAGGATAGGATAGGATAGAGGATAGGATAGAGGATATGATTGGATAGAGGATAGGGTAGAATTTGGATAGAATACAGGATAGGATAGGATAGAGGATAGGATAGGATAGAGAATAGGATATTATAGAGGATATTATAGGGTAGAGGATAGGATAGGATAGAGGATAGGATAGGATAGAGAATAGGATAGGATAGAGGATATTATAGGGTAGAAGATAGAATACGGTAGAGTATAGGATAGGATAGAGGATGGGATAGGATAGAGGATACTATAGGATAGAGGATAGGATAGGATAGAGGATATTATAGGATAGAGGATAGTATAGAATAGAGGATAGGATGGGATAGAGGATGGGATAGGATAGAGTATACGATAGAATAGAGGATGGGATAGGATAGAGGATAGAGGATAGGATATAGGATAGGATGGAGGATTGGTTAGGATAGAGGATACTATAGGATAGATGATAGGATAGGTTAGAGGATCGGATAGGATAGGGTATAGGTTAGGATTGAGGATAGGTTAGGATAGAGGATAGGATAGAGGATACGATGGAGCATTGGATAGGATTGAGCATAGGATAGGATAGAGGATGGGATAGGATAGATCATACCATAGGATAGAGGATACGATAGGATAGAGGATAGGATAGGATAGAGGATAGGATAGGATAGAGAATAGGATAGGATTGAGGATTGGATAGAGAATACGATAGGATAGAGGATAGGATACGATAGAGGATAGGATAGGATAGAGGATAGGATAGGATAGAGGATAGGATACGATGGAGGATAGGATAGCATAGGATACAGAATAGGATAGGATAGATGATATTATAGGATTGAGGACAGGATAGGATAGTGGATAGGATAGGATATACGATAGGTTAAGTTAGAGATAGTATAGAGGATAGGATAGGATTGAGGATAGGATAGAGGATAGGATAGGATAGAGGATAGTATAGGGGATTGGATTGCATAGAGGATAGGATACGATAGAGCATAGGATAAGGGATTGGATAGGATAGAGGATAGGATAGGATTGAGGATAGGATATAATGGAGTATAGGATAGGATTGAGGATAGGATAGGATAGAGGATGGGATAGGATAGATGATACCATAGGATAGAGGATACGATAGGATAGAGGATATGATAGGATAGGGGATAGGATAGGATAGAGGATAGGATACGATAGGGGATAGGATAGGATAGAGAATAGGATAGGATAGATGATATTATAGAAAAAGAGGATAGGATAGGATGGAGGATACGATATTATACAGAAGACGATCTTATAGAGAATACGATCTTATAGAGGATAGGATAGGATAGAGGATAGGATAGGATAGGATAGGGAATAGGATCTTATAGAGGATAGGATGCGATAGAGGGTAGGATAGGATAGAGGATAGGATAGAGGATAGGATAGAGGATTGGATAGGATAGATGAT
The DNA here is from genome assembly GCF_050948215.1 of Halictus rubicundus. Lineage (NCBI taxonomy): Eukaryota > Metazoa > Arthropoda > Insecta > Hymenoptera > Halictidae > Halictus > Halictus rubicundus. The sequence continues at coordinate 129,771 of NW_027488881.1, forward strand.
ATTATAGGATAGAGGATTGGATAGGATAGAGGATAGGATAGGATTTAGGAAAGGATGAGATAAAGGATAGGATAGGATTGAAGATAGGATAGGATAGAGGATAGGATAGGATTGAGGATAGGATAGGATAGGATAGAGGATAGGATAGGATAGAGGATGGGATAGGATAGGGGATACGATAGGATTGAGGATAGGATAGGATAGGATAGAGGATAGGATAGGATAGAGGATGGGATAGGATATAGGATACTATAGGATAGAGGATAGGATAGGATACAGGATGGGATAGGATAGAGGATACGATAGGATAGAGGATAGGATAGGATACAGGATGGGATAGGATAGAGGATACGATAGGATTGAGGATAGGATAGGATAGGATAGAGGATAGGATAGGATAGAGGATGGGATAGGATAGAGGATACGATAGGATAGAGGATAGGATGGGATAGAGGATAGGATAGGATAGAGGATAGGATAGGATAGAGGAAAGGATAGGATTGAGGATAGGATTGGATAGAGGATAGGACAGGATAGATGATAGGATAGGGTTGAGGATAGGATTGGATAGAGGATAGGATAGGATAGAGGATAGGATAGGATAGAGGATAGGATCGGATAGAGGATAGGATAGGATAGAGGATAGGATAGGATAGAGGATAGGATGAGTTAAAGGATAGGATATGGTTGAGGATAGGATTGGATAGAGGATACGATAGGATTGAGGATAGGATAGGATAGAGGATAGGATAGGATAGAGGATGGGATAGGATAGAGGATACGATAGGATAGAGGATTGGATAGGATAGAGGATAGGATAGGATAGAGGATAGGATAGGATAGGATAGGGGATACTGTAGGATATAGGATAGGATAGGATAGAGGATAGGATAGGATAGAAAATAGGATAAAACAGAGGATAGGATAGGATAGATGATAGGATAGGTTAGAGGATCGGATAGGATAGGGTATAGGTTAGGATTGAGGATAGGTTAGGATAGAGGATAGGATAGAGGATACGATGGAGCATTGGATAGGATTGAGGATAGGATAGGATAGAGGATGGGATAGGATAGATCATACCATAGGATAGAGGATACGATAGGATAGAGGATAGGATAGGATAGAGGATAGGATAGGATAGAGAATAGGATAGGATTGAGGATTGGATAGAGAATACGATAGGATAGAGGATAGGATACGATAGAGGATAGGATAGGATAGAGGATAGGATAGGATAGAGGATAGGATACGATGGAGGATAGGATAGCATAGGATACAGAATAGGATAGGATAGATGATATTATAGGATTGAGGACAGGATAGGATAGTGGATAGGATAGGATATACGATAGGTTAAGTTAGAGATAGTATAGAGGATAGGATAGGATTGAGGATAGGATAGAGGATAGGATAGGATAGAGGATAGTATAGGGGATTGGATTGCATAGAGGATAGGATACGATAGAGCATAGGATAAGGGATTGGATAGGATAGAGGATAGGATAGGATTGAGGATAGGATATAATGGAGTATAGGATAGGATTGAGGATAGGATAGGATAGAGGATGGGATAGGATAGATGATACCATAGGATAGAGGATACGATAGGATAGAGGATAGGATAGGATAGGGGATAGGATAGGATAGAGGATAGGATACGATAGGGGATAGGATAGGATAGAGAATAGGATAGGATAGATGATATTATAGAAAAAGAGGATAGGATAGGATGGAGGATACGATATTATACAGAAGACGATCTTATAGAGAATACGATCTTATAGAGGATAGGATAGGATAGAGGATATGATAGGATAGGATAGAGAATAGGATCTTATAGAGGATAGGATGCGATAGAGGGTAGGATAGGATAGAGGATAGGATAGAGGATAGGATAGAGGATTGGATAGGATAGAGGATATTATAGGATAGAGGATTGGATAGGATAGAGGATAGGATAGGATTTAGGAAAGGATGAGATAAAGGATAGGATAGGATTGAAGATAGGATAGGATAGAGGATAGGATAGGATTGAGGATAGGATAGGATAGGATAGAGGATAGGATAGGATAGAGGATGGGATAGGATAGGGGATACGATAGGATTGAGGATAGGATAGGATAGGATAGAGGATAGGATAGGATAGAGGATGGGATAGGATATAGGATACTATAGGATAGAGGATAGGATAGGATACAGGATGGGATAGGATAGAGGATACGATAGGATAGAGGATAGGATAGGATACAGGATGGGATAGGATAGAGGATACGATAGGATTGAGGATAGGATAGGATAGGATAGAGGATAGGATAGGATAGAGGATGGGATAGGATAGAGGATACGATAGGATAGAGGATAGGATGGGATAGAGGATAGGATAGGATAGAGGATAGGATAGGATAGAGGAAAGCATAGGATTGAGGATAGGATTGGATAGAGGATAGGACAGGATAGATGATAGGATAGGATGGAGGATAGGATAGGATAGAGGATAGGATTGGATAGAGGATAGGACAGGATAGATGATAGGATAGGATAGAGGATAGGATAGGATAGAGAATAGGGTAGAATTTGGATAGGATAGTGGATAGGATAGGATAGAGGATAGGATAGGATAGAGGATAGGATAGGATAGAGGATAGAATAGGATAGAGGATAGGATAGGATAGAGGATAGGATAGGATAGAGGATAGGATAGGATAGAGGATAGGATAGGGGATAGGATAGGATAGAGGATAGGATACGATAGAGGATAGGATAGGATAGAGAATAGGATAGGATAGATGATATTATAGGAAAGAGGATAGGATAGGATGGAGGATACGATATTATACAGAAGACGATCTTATAGAGAATACGATCTTATAGAGGATAGGATAGTATAGAGGATAGGATAAGTTAGAGGATAGGATAGGGGATAGGATAGGATAGAGGATAGGATAGGATAGAGGATAGGATAGGATAGAGGATAGAATAGGATTGAGGATAAGGTAGGATAGTGGATAGGATAGGATAGTATAGGGGATAGGATAGGATAGGATAGAGGATGGAACAGAGGATAGGATAGGGGATTGGATAGGATAGAGGATAGGATAGGATTGAGGATAGGATAGCATAGAGGATAGGATGAGATAAAGGATAGGATAGGATTGAGGATAGGATAGGATAGAGGATAGGATAGGATAGAGGATAGGATAGGATAGAGAATAGGATATTATAGAGGATATTATAGAGTAGAGGATAGGATAGGATAGAGGATACGATATGATAGGCGATATGATAGGATAGATGACAGGATAGGATAGAGGATAGGATAGAATAGTGGATAGGATAGCATGGATGATACTATAGAGGATAGAATAGAGTATAGGATGGGATGAGGATATTATAGGATAGAGGATAGGTTAGGTTTGACGACAGGATAGGATAGAAGATAGGATAGGATAGAGGATAGGATAGGATAGAGGATAGGATAGGATAGAGGATAGGATAGGATAGAGGATAGGATAGGATAGAGGATAGGATAGGATAGAGGATAGGATAGAGGATATGATTGGATAGAGGATAGGGTAGAATTTGGATAGAATACAGGATAGGATAGGATAGAGGATAGGATAGGATAGAGAATAGGATATTATAGAGGATATTATAGGGTAGAGGATAGGATAGGATAGAGGATAGGATAGGATAGAGAATAGGATAGGATAGAGGATATTATAGGGTAGAAGATAGTATACGGTAGAGTATAGGATAGGATAGAGGATGGGATAGGATAGAGGATACTATAGGATAGAGGATAGGATAGGATAGAGGATATTATAGGATAGAGGATAGTATAGAATAGAGGATAGGATGGGATAGAGGATGGGATAGGATAGAGTATACGATAGAATAGAGGATGGGATAGGATAGAGGATAGAGGATAGGATATAGGATAGGATGGAGGATTGGTTAGGATAGAGGATACTATAGGATAGATGATAGGATAGGTTAGAGGATCGGATAGGATAGGGTATAGGGTAGGATTGAGGGTAAGTTAGGATAGAGGATAGGATAGAGGATACGATAGAGGATTGGATAGGATTAAGGATTGGATAGAATAGAGGATATTATAGGATAGAGGATAGGATAGGATAGAGGATAGTATAGGATAGAGGATAGGATAGGATAGAGGATAGGATAGGATTGGGGATAGGGTAGGATAGAGGATAGGACAGGATAGAGGATAGGATAGGATTGAGGATAAGATAGGATAGAGGATAGGATAGGATAGAGAATAGGATAGGATAGAGGATAGGATGAGATAAAGGATAGGATAGGGTTGAGGATAGGATCGGATAAAGAATAGGAATGGATAAAGAATAGGATAGGATAGAGGATAGGATAGAGGATAGGATGAGATAAAGGATAGGATAGGGTTGAGGATAGGATCGGATAAAGAATAGGATAGGATAGAGGATAGGATAGAGGATTGGATAGGATAGAGGATATTATAGGATACAGGAAAGGATAGGATAGCGGATAGGATAGGTATGAGGATGGGATAGGTTTGAGGATAGGATAGGATAGACGATAGGATAGGATAGAGGATAGGATAGGATAGAGGATAGGGTAGAATTTGGATATTATACAGGATAGGATAGGATAGAGTATAGGATAGGATAGAGAATAGGATATTATAGAGGATATTATAGGGTATAGGATGGGATAGGACAGAGGATACGATATGATAGGCGATATGATAGGATAGAGGACAGGATAGGATAGAGGACAGGATAGTATAGTGGATAGGATAGGATAGAGGATAGGATAGGATAGAGGATAGGATAGGATAGATGATAGGATGAGATAAAGGATAGGATAGGGTTGAGGATAGGATCGGATAAAGAATAGGATAGGATAGAGGATAGGATAGGATAGAGGATAAGATAGGATAGAGGATAGGATAGGATAGAAGACAGGATAGGATAGAGGGTAGGGTAGAATTTGGATAGGATACAGGATAGGATAGGATAGAGAATAGGACAGGATTGAGGATATTATAGGGTAGAGGATAGGATAGGATAGAGGATACGATATGATAGAGGATAGGATAGAGGATAGGATATAATGCAGTATAGGATAGGATTGATGATAGGATAGGATAGGGGATTGGATAGGATAGTGGACAGTATAGGATAGAGGATAGGATAGGATGGAGGATACGATATTATGGGCGATGGGATAGGATAGAGGACAGGATAGGATAGCGTAGTGGATAGGATAGGATGGATGATATTATAGAGGATAGAATAGAGGATTGGATGCGATTAGGATATTATAGGATAGAGGATAGGTTAGGTTTGAGGACAGGATAGGATAGAGGATGGGGTAGAATTTGGATATTATACAGGATAGGATAGGATAGAGGATAGAATAGGATAGAGAATAGGATATTATAGAGGATATTATAGGGTAGAAGATAGGATAGGATAGAGGAAACGATATGATAGGCGAAATGATAGGATAGAGGACAGGATAGGATAGAGGATAGGATGAGATAAAGGATAGGATAGGGTTGAGGATAGGTTCGGATAGAGGATAGGATAGGATAGAGGATAGGATAGGATAGAGGATAGGATAGGATTGAGGATAGGATAGGATAGGATAGGATAGAGGATAGGATAGGATAGAGGATGGGATAGGATAGGGGATACGATAGGATTGAGGATAGGATAGGATAGGATAGAGGATAGGATAGGATAGAGGATGGGATAGGATATAGGATACTATAGGATAGAGGATAGGATAGGATACAGGATGGGATAGGATAGAGGATACGATAGGATAGAGGATAGGATAGGATACAGGATGGGATAGGATAGAGGATACGATATTATACAGAAGACGATCTTATAGAGAATACGATCTTATAGAGGATAGGATAGGATAGAGGATAGGATAAGTTAGAGGATAGGATAGGGGATAGGATAGGATAGAGGATAGGATAGGATAGAGGATAGGATAGGATAGAGGATAGAATAGGATTGAGGATAAGGTAGGATAGTGGATAGGATAGGATAGTATAGGGGATAGGATAGGATAGGATAGAGGATGGAACAGAGGATAGGATAGGGGATTGGATAGGATAGAGGATAGGATAGGATTGAGGATAGGATAGCATAGAGGATAGGATGAGATAAAGGATAGGATAGGATTGAGGATAGGATAGGATAGAGGATAGGATAGGATAGAGGATAGGATAGGATAGAGAATAGGATATTATAGAGGATATTATAGAGTAGAGGATAGGATAGGATAGAGGATACGATATGATAGGCGATATGATAGGATAGATGACAGGATAGGATAGAGGATAGGATAGAATAGTGGATAGGATAGCATGGATGATACTATAGAGGATAGAATAGAGTATAGGATGGGATGAGGATATTATAGGATAGAGGATAGGTTAGGTTTGACGACAGGATAGGATAGAAGATAGGATAGGATAGAGGATAGGATAGGATAGAGGATAGGATAGGATAGAGGATAGGATAGGATAGAGGATAGGATAGGATAGAGGATAGGATAGGATAGAGGATAGGATAGAGGATATGATTGGATAGAGGATAGGGTAGAATTTGGATAGAATACAGGATAGGATAGGATAGAGGATAGGATAGGATAGAGAATAGGATATTATAGAGGATATTATAGGGTAGAGGATAGGATAGGATAGAGGATAGGATAGGATAGAGAATAGGATAGGATAGAGGATATTATAGGGTAGAAGATAGTATACGGTAGAGTATAGGATAGGATAGAGGATGGGATAGGATAGAGGATACTATAGGATAGAGGATAGGATAGGATAGAGGATATTATAGGATAGAGGATAGTATAGAATAGAGGATAGGATGGGATAGAGGATGGGATAGGATAGAGTATACGATAGAATAGAGGATGGGATAGGATAGAGGATAGAGGATAGGATATAGGATAGGATGGAGGATTGGTTAGGATAGAGGATACTATAGGATAGATGATAGGATAGGTTAGAGGATCGGATAGGATAGGGTATAGGTTAGGATTGAGGATAGGTTAGGATAGAGGATAGGATAGAGGATACGATGGAGCATTGGATAGGATTGAGCATAGGATAGGATAGAGGATGGGATAGGATAGATCATACCATAGGATAGAGGATACGATAGGATAGAGGATAGGATAGGATAGAGGATAGGATAGGATAGAGAATAGGATAGGATTGAGGATTGGATAGAGAATACGATAGGATAGAGGATAGGATACGATAGAGGATAGGATAGGATAGAGGATAGGATAGGATAGAGGATAGGATACGATGGAGGATAGGATAGCATAGGATACAGAATAGGATAGGATAGATGATATTATAGGATTGAGGACAGGATAGGATAGTGGATAGGATAGGATATACGATAGGTTAAGTTAGAGATAGTATAGAGGATAGGATAGGATTGAGGATAGGATAGAGGATAGGATAGGATAGAGGATAGTATAGGGGATTGGATTGCATAGAGGATAGGATACGATAGAGCATAGGATAAGGGATTGGATAGGATAGAGGATAGGATAGGATTGAGGATAGGATATAATGGAGTATAGGATAGGATTGAGGATAGGATAGGATAGAGGATGGGATAGGATAGATGATACCATAGGATAGAGGATACGATAGGATAGAGGATAGGATAGGATAGGGGATACGATAGGATAGAGGATAGGATACGATAGGGGATAGGATAGGATAGAGAATAGGATAGGATAGATGATATTATAGAAAAAGAGGATAGGATAGGATGGAGGATACGATATTATACAGAAGACGATCTTATAGAGAATACGATCTTATAGAGGATAGGATAGGATAGAGGATAGGATAGGATAGGATAGAGAATAGGATCTTATAGAGGATAGGATGCGATAGAGGGTAGGATAGGATAGAGGATAGGATAGAGGATAGGATAGAGGATTGGATAGGATAGAGGATATTATAGGATAGAGGATTGGATAGGATAGAGGATAGGATAGGATTTAGGAAAGGATGAGATAAAGGATAGGATAGGATTGAAGATAGGATAGGATAGAGGATAGGATAGGATTGAGGATAGGATAGGATAGGATAGAGGATAGGATAGGATAGAGGATGGGATAGGATAGGGGATACGATAGGATTGAGGATAGGATAGGATAGGATAGAGGATAGGATAGGATAGAGGATGGGATAGGATATAGGATACTATAGGATAGAGGATAGGATAGGATACAGGATGGGATAGGATAGAGGATACGATAGGATAGAGGATAGGATAGGATACAGGATGGGATAGGATAGAGGATACGATAGGATTGAGGATAGGATAGGATAGGATAGAGGATAGGATAGGATAGAGGATGGGATAGGATAGAGGATACGATAGGATAGAGGATAGGATGGGATAGAGGATAGGATAGGATAGAGGATAGGATAGGATAGAGGAAAGCATAGGATTGAGGATAGGATTGGATAGAGGATAGGACAGGATAGATGATAGGATAGGATGGAGGATAGGATAGGATAGAGGATAGGATTGGATAGAGGATAGGACAGGATAGATGATAGGATAGGATAGAGGATAGGATAGGATAGAGAATAGGGTAGAATTTGGATAGGATAGTGGATAGGATAGGATAGAGGATAGGATAGGATAGAGGATAGGATAGGATAGAGGATAGAATAGGATAGAGGATAGGATAGGATAGAGGATAGGATAGGATAGAGGATAGGATAGGATAGAGGATAGGATAGGGGATAGGATAGGATAGAGGATAGGATACGATAGAGGATAGGATAGGATAGAGAATAGGATAGGATAGATGATATTATAGGAAAGAGGATAGGATAGGATGGAGGATACGATATTATACAGAAGACGATCTTATAGAGAATACGATCTTATAGAGGATAGGATAGGATAGAGGATAGGATAAGTTAGAGGATAGGATAGGGGATAGGATAGGATAGAGGATAGGATAGGATAGAGGATAGGATAGGATAGAGGATAGAATAGGATTGAGGATAAGGTAGGATAGTGGATAGGATAGGATAGTATAGGGGATAGGATAGGATAGGATAGAGGATGGAACAGAGGATAGGATAGGGGATTGGATAGGATAGAGGATAGGATAGGATTGAGGATAGGATAGCATAGAGGATAGGATGAGATAAAGGATAGGATAGGATTGAGGATAGGATAGGATAGAGGATAGGATAGGATAGAGGATAGGATAGGATAGAGAATAGGATATTATAGAGGATATTATAGAGTAGAGGATAGGATAGGATAGAGGATACGATATGATAGGCGATATGATAGGATAGATGACAGGATAGGATAGAGGATAGGATAGAATAGTGGATAGGATAGCATGGATGATACTATAGAGGATAGAATAGAGTATAGGATGGGATGAGGATATTATAGGATAGAGGATAGGTTAGGTTTGACGACAGGATAGGATAGAAGATAGGATAGGATAGAGGATAGGATAGGATAGAGGATAGGATAGGATAGAGGATAGGATAGGATAGAGGATAGGATAGGATAGAGGATAGGATAGGATAGAGGATAGGATAGAGGATATGATTGGATAGAGGATAGGGTAGAATTTGGATAGAATACAGGATAGGATAGGATAGAGGATAGGATAGGATAGAGAATAGGATATTATAGAGGATATTATAGGGTAGAGGATAGGATAGGATAGAGGATAGGATAGGATAGAGAATAGGATAGGATAGAGGATATTATAGGGTAGAAGATAGTATACGGTAGAGTATAGGATAGGATAGAGGATGGGATAGGATAGAGGATACTATAGGATAGAGGATAGGATAGGATAGAGGATATTATAGGATAGAGGATAGTATAGAATAGAGGATAGGATGGGATAGAGGATGGGATAGGATAGAGTATACGATAGAATAGAGGATGGGATAGGATAGAGGATAGAGGATAGGATATAGGATAGGATGGAGGATTGGTTAGGATAGAGGATACTATAGGATAGATGATAGGATAGGTTAGAGGATCGGATAGGATAGGGTATAGGGTAGGATTGAGGGTAAGTTAGGATAGAGGATAGGATAGAGGATACGATAGAGGATTGGATAGGATTAAGGATTGGATAGAATAGAGGATATTATAGGATAGAGGATAGGATAGGATAGAGGATAGTATAGGATAGAGGATAGGATAGGATAGAGGATAGGATAGGATTGGGGATAGGGTAGGATAGAGGATAGGACAGGATAGAGGATAGGATAGGATTGAGGATAAGATAGGATAGAGGATAGGATAGGATAGAGAATAGGATAGGATAGAGGATAGGATGAGATAAAGGATAGGATAGGGTTGAGGATAGGATCGGATAAAGAATAGGAATGGATAAAGAATAGGATAGGATAGAGGATAGGATAGAGGATAGGATGAGATAAAGGATAGGATAGGGTTGAGGATAGGATCGGATAAAGAATAGGATAGGATAGAGGATAGGATAGAGGATTGGATAGGATAGAGGATATTATAGGATACAGGAAAGGATAGGATAGCGGATAGGATAGGTATGAGGATGGGATAGGTTTGAGGATAGGATAGGATAGACGATAGGATAGGATAGAGGATAGGATAGGATAGAGGATAGGGTAGAATTTGGATATTATACAGGATAGGATAGGATAGAGTATAGGATAGGATAGAGAATAGGATATTATAGAGGATATTATAGGGTATAGGATGGGATAGGACAGAGGATACGATATGATAGGCGATATGATAGGATAGAGGACAGGATAGGATAGAGGACAGGATAGTATAGTGGATAGGATAGGATAGAGGATAGGATAGGATAGAGGATAGGATAGGATAGATGATAGGATGAGATAAAGGATAGGATAGGGTTGAGGATAGGATCGGATAAAGAATAGGATAGGATAGAGGATAGGATAGGATAGAGGATAAGATAGGATAGAGGATAGGATAGGATAGAAGACAGGATAGGATAGAGGGTAGGGTAGAATTTGGATAGGATACAGGATAGGATAGGATAGAGGATAGGATAGGATAGAGAATAGGACAGGATTGAGGATATTATAGGGTAGAGGATAGGATAGGATAGAGGATACGATATGATAGAGGATAGGATAGAGGATAGGATATAATGCAGTATAGGATAGGATTGATGATAGGATAGGATAGGGGATTGGATAGGATAGTGGACAGTATAGGATAGAGGATAGGATAGGATGGAGGATACGATATTATGGGCGATGGGATAGGATAGAGGACAGGATAGGATAGCGTAGTGGATAGGATAGGATGGATGATATTATAGAGGATAGAATAGAGGATTGGATGCGATTAGGATATTATAGGATAGAGGATAGGTTAGGTTTGAGGACAGGATAGGATAGAGGATGGGGTAGAATTTGGATATTATACAGGATAGGATAGGATAGAGGATAGAATAGGATAGAGAATAGGATATTATAGAGGATATTATAGGGTAGAAGATAGGATAGGATAGAGGAAACGATATGATAGGCGAAATGATAGGATAGAGGACAGGATAGGATAGAGGATAGGATGAGATAAAGGATAGGATAGGGTTGAGGATAGGTTCGGATAGAGGATAGGATAGGATAGAGGATAGGATAGGATAGAGGATAGGATGAGATAAAGGATAGGATAGGGTTGAGGATAGGATTGGATAGAGGATAGGATAGGATAGAGGATAGGATAGGATAGAGGATAGGATAGGATAGAGGATAGGATAGGATAGAGGATAGGATAGGATAGAGGATAGGATAGAATAGTGGATAGGATAGGATAGAGGATAGGATAGGATAGAGGATAGGATCGGATAGAGGATAGGATAGGATAGAGGATAGGATAGGATAGAGGATAGGATGAGTTAAAGGATAGGATGTGGTTGAGGATAGGATTGGATAGAGGATACGATAGGATTGAGGATAGGATAGGATAGAGGATAGGATAGGATAGAGGATGGGATAGGATAGAGGATACGATAGGATAGAGGATTGGATAGGATAGAGGATAGGATAGGATAGAGGATAGGATAGGATAGGATAGGGGATACTGTAGGATATAGGATAGGATAGGATAGAGGATAGGATAGGATAGAAAATAGGATAAAACAGAGGATAAGATAGGATAGATGATAGGATAGGTTAGAGGATCGGGTAGGATAGGGTATAGGTTAGGATTGAGGATAGGTTAGGATAGAGGATAGGATAGAGGATACGATGGAGCATTGGATAGGATTGAGGATAGGATAGGATAGAGGATGGGATAGGATAGATCATACCATAGGATAGAGGATACGATAGGATAGAGGATAGGATACGATAGAGGATAGGATAGGATAGAGAATAGGATAGGATTGAGGATTGGATAGAGAATACGATAGGATAGAGGATAGGATACGATAGAGGATAGGATAGGATAGAGGATAGGATAGGATAGAGGATAGGATACGATGGAGGATAGGATAGCATAGGATACAGAATAGGATAGGATAGATGATATTATAGGATTGAGGACAGGATAGGATAGTGGATAGGATAGGATATACGATAGGTTAAGTTAGAGATAGTATAGAGGATAGGATAGGATTGAGGATAGGATAGAGGATAGGATAGGATAGAGGATAGTATAGGGGATTGGATTGCATAGAGGATAGGATACGATAGAGCATAGGATAAGGGATTGGATAGGATAGAGGATAGGATAGGATTGAGGATAGGATATAATGGAGTATAGGATAGGATTGAGGATAGGATAGGATAGAGGATGGGATAGGATAGATGATACCATAGGATAGAGGATACGATAGGATAGAGGATAGGATAGGATAGGGGATAGGATAGGATAGAGGATAGGATACGATAGGGGATAGGATAGGATAGAGAATAGGATAGGATAGATGATATTATAGGAAAGAGGATAGGATAGGATGGAGGATACGATATTATACAGAAGACGATCTTATAGAGAATACGATCTTATAGAGGATAGGATAGGATAGAGGATAGGATAAGTTAGAGGATAGGATAGGATAGAGGATAGGATAGGGGATAGGATAGGATAGAGGATAGGATAGGATAGAGGATAGGATAGGATAGAGGATAGAATAGGATTGAGGATAAGGTAGGATAGTGGATAGGATAGGATAGTATAGGGGATAGGATAGGATAGGATAGAGGATGGAACAGAGGATAGGATAGGGGATTGGAAAGGATAGAGGATAGGATAGGATTGAGGATAGGATAGCATAGAGGATAGGATGAGATAAAGGATAGGATAGGATTGAGGATAGGATAGGATAGAGGATAGGATAGGATAGAGGATAGGATAGGATAGAGAATAGGATATTATAGAGGATATTATAGAGTAGAGGATAGGATAGGATAGAGGATACGATATGATAGGCGATATGATAGGATAGATGACAGGATAGGATAGAGGATAGGATAGAATAGTGGATAGGATAGCATGGATGATACTATAGAGGATAGAATAGAGTATAGGATGGGATGAGGATATTATAGGATAGAGGATAGGTTAGGTTTGACGACAGGATAGGATAGAAGATAGGATAGGATACAGGATAGGATAGGATAGAGGATAGGATAGGATAGAGGATAGGATAGGATAGAGGATAGGATAGGATAGAGGATAGAATAGAGGATATGATTGGATAGAGGATAGGGTAGAATTTGGATAGAATACAGGATAGGATAGGATAGAGGATAGGATAGGATAGAGAATAGGATATTATAGAGGATATTATAGGGTAGAGGATAGGATAGGATAGAGGATAGGATGAGATAAAGGATAGGATAGGGTTGAGGATAGGATTGGATAGAGGATAGGATAGGATAGAGGATAGGATAGGATAGAGGATAGGATAGGATAGAGGATAGGATAGGATAGAGGATAGGATAGGATAGAGGATAGGATAGGATAGAGGATAGGATAGGATAGAGGATAGGATAGGATAGAGGATAGGATAGGATAGAGGATAGGATAGATTAGTGGATAGGATAGGATAGAGGATAGGATAGGATAGAGGATAGGATCGGATAGAGGATAGGATAGGATAGAGGATAGGATAGGATAGAGGATAGGATGAGTTAAAGGATAGGATATGGTTGAGGATAGGATTGGATAGAGGATAGGATAGGATAGATGATAGGATAGGATAGAGGATAGGATAGGATAGAGGATAGGATAGGATAGAGGATAGGATAGTATAGTGGATAGGATAGGATAGAGGATAGGATAGGGTAGAGGATAGATAGCATAGAGGATAGGATGAGATAAAGGATAGGATAGGATTGAGGATAGGATAGGATAGAGGATAGGATAGGATAGGATAGAGAATAGGATATTATAGAGGATATTATAGAGTAGAGGATAGGATAGGATAGAGGATACGATATGATAGGCGATATGATAGGATAGATGACAGGATAGGATAGAGGATAGGATAGAATAGTGGATAGGATAGTATGGATGATACTATAGAGGATAGAATAGAGTATAGGATGGGATGAGGATATTGTAGGATAGAGGATAGGTTAGGTTTGACAACAGGATAGGATAGAAGATAGGATAGGATAGAGGATAGGATAGGATAGAGGATAGGATAGGATAGAGGATAGGATGGGATAGAGAATAGGATAGGATAGAGGATATTATAGGGTAGAAGATAGGATAGGATAGAGGATACGATATGATAGAGGATAGGATAGAGGATAGGATATAATGCAGTATAGGATAGGATTGAGGATAGGATAGGATAGGGGATAGGATAGAATAGAGGATAGGATAGGATGGAGAATATGATAGGATAGATGATATTATGGGAAAGAGGATAATATATGATAGAGGATACGATATTGTAGAGGATAGGATAGGATAGATGATATTATAGGATAGAGGATACGATATTATAGAGGATAGGATAGGATAGAGGATAGAATAGGATAGATGATAATATAGGAAAGAGGATAGGATATGATAGAGGATAGGATAGGATAGAGGATAGGATAGGATAGAGGATAGGATAGGATTGGGGATAGGGTAGGATAGAGGATAGGACAGGATGGAGAATATGATAGGATAGATGATATTATGGGAAAGAGGATAATATATGATAGAGGATACGATATTGTAGAGGATAGGATAGGATAGATGATATTATAGGATAGAGGATACGATATTATAGAGGATAGGATAGGATAGAGGATAGAATAGGTTAGATGATAGGATAGGATAGAGGATAGGATAGGATAGAGGATAGGATAGAATAGTGGATAGGATAGAATAGTGGATAGGATAGCATGGATGATAGTATAGAGGATAGAATAGAGTATTGGATGGGATGAGGATATTATAGGATAGAGGATAGGTTAGGTTTGACGACAGGATAGGATAGAGGATAGGATAGGATAAAAGGATAGGATGGGATAGAGGATAGGATCGGATAGAGGATAGGATAGGATAGAGGATAGGATAGGATAGAGGATAGGATGAGTTAAAGGATAGGATATGGTTGAGGATAGGATTGGATAGAGGATAGGATAGGATAGATGATAGGATAGGATAGAGGATAGGATAGGATAGAGGATAGGATAGGATAGAGGATAGGATAGGATAGAGGATAGGATATTATAGAGGATATTATAGGGTAGAAGATAGTATAGGATAGAGGATACGATATGATAGGCGATATGATAGGATAGAGGACAGGATAGGATAGAGGATAGGATAGTATAGTGGATAGGATAGGATTGAGGATAGGATAGGATAGAGGATAGGATAGGATAGAGAATAGGATAGGATAGAGGATATTATAGGGTAGGAGATAGGATAGGATAGAGGATACGATATGATAGAGGATAGGATAGAGGATAGGATATAATGCAGTATAGGATAGGATTGAGGATAGGATAGGATAGAGGATAGGATAGGGGATAGGATAGAATAGAGGATAGGATAGGATGGAGAATATGATAGGATAGATGATATTATGGGAAAGAGGATAATATATGATAGAGGATACGATATTGTAGAGGATAGGATAGGATAGATGATATTATAGGATAGAGGATACGATATTATAGAGGATAGGATAGGATAGAGGATAGAATAGGTTAGATGATAGGATAGGATAGAGGATAGGATAGGATAGAGGATAGGATAGAATAGTGGATAGGATAGGATAGAGGATACGATAGGATAGAGGATAGGATAGGATAGAGGATAGGATAGGATAGAGGATAGGATAGGATAGAGGATAGGATAGGATAGAGGATAGGATAGGATAGAGGATAGGATCGGATAGAGGATAGGATAGGATAGAGGATAGGATAGAGGATATGATTGGATAGAAGATAGGGTAGAATTTGGATAGAATACAGGATAGGATAGGATAGAGGATAGGATAGGATAGAGAATAGGATATTATAGAGGATATTATAGGGTAGAGGATAGGATAGGATAGAGGATAGGATAGGATAGAGAATAGGATAGGATAGAGGATAGGATAGGATAGAGGATAGGATAGAATAGTGGATAGGATAGGATAGAGGATACGATAGGATAGAGGATAGGATAGGATAGAGGATAGGATAGGATAGAGGATAGGATAGGATAGAGGATAGGATAGGATAGAGGATAGGATAGGATAGAGGATAGGATCGGATAGAGGATAGGATAGGATAGAGGATAGGATAGAGGATATGATTGGATAGAAGATAGGGTAGAATTTGGATAGAATACAGGATAGGATAGGATAGAGGATAGGATAGGATAGAGAATAGGATATTATAGAGGATATTATAGGGTAGAGGATAGGATAGGATAGAGGATAGGATAGGATAGAGAATAGGATAGGATAGAGGATATTATAGGGTAGAAGATAGGATAGGATAGAGGATACGATATGATAGAGGATAGGATAGAGGATAGGATATAATGCAGTATAGGATAGGATTGAGGATAGGATAGGATAGAGGATAGGATAGGGGATAGGATAGAATAGAGGATAGGATAGGATGGAGAATATGATAGGATAGATGATATTATGGGAAAGAGGATAATATATGATAGAGGATACGATATTGTAGAGGATAGGATAGGATAGATGATATTATAGGATAGAGGATACGATATTATAGAGGATAGGATAGGATAGAGGATAGAATAGGATAGATGATAATATAGGAAAGAGGATAGGATATGATAGAGGATAGGATAGGATAGAGGATAGGATAGGATTGGGGATAGGGTAGGATAGAGGATAGGACAGGATAGAGGATAGGATAGGATTGAGGATAAGATAGGATAGAGGATAGGATAGGATAGAGAATAGGATAGGATAGAGGATAGGATGAGATAAAGGATAGGATAGAGTTGAGGATAGGATCGGATAAAGAATAGGATAGGATAGAGGATAGGATAGAGGATTGGATAGGATAGAGGATATTATAGGATACAGGACAGGATAGGATAGCGGATAGGATAGGTATGAGGATAGGATAGGTTTGAGGATAGGATAGGATAGAGGATAGGATAGGATAGAGGATAGGATAGGATAGAGGATAGGATAGGATAGAGGATAGGATAGGATAGAGGATAGGATAGGATAGAGGATAGGATAGGATAGAGGATAAGATAGGATAGAGGATAGGATGAGATAAAGGATATGATAGGGTTGAGTACAGGATCGGGTAGAGGATAGGATAGGATAGAGGGTAGGATGAGATAAAGGATAGGATAGGGCTGAGGATAGGATTGGATAGAGGATACGATAGGATAGAGGATAGGATAGGATAGAGGATAGGATAGGATACAGGATAGGATAGGATAGAGGATAGGATAGGATAGAGGATAGGATAGGATAGAGGATAGGATAGGATAGAGGATAGGATAGAGGATATGATTGGATAGAGGATAGGGTAGAATTTGGATAGAATACAGGATAGGATAGGATAGAGGATAGGATAGGATAGAGAATAGGATATTATAGAGGATATTATAGGGTAGAAGATAGGATAGGATAGAGGAAACGATATGGTAGGCGAAATGATAGGATAGAGGACAGGATAGGATAGAGGATAGGATGAGATAAATGATAGGATAGGGTTGAGGATAGGTTCGGATAGAGGATAGGATAGGATAGAGGATAGGATAGGATAGAGGATAGGATAGGATAGAGGATAGGATAGGATAGAGAATAGGATAGGATAGAGGATATTATAGGGTAGAAAATAGGATAGTATAGAGGATACGATAGGATTGAGGATAGGATAGAGGATAGGATATAATGCAGTATAGGATAGGATTGAGGATGGGATAGGATAGAGGATAGGATGAGATAAAGGATAGGATAGGGTTGAGGATAGGATTGGATAGAGGATAGGATAGGATAGAGGATAGGATAGGATAGAGGATAGGATAGGATAGAGGATAGGATAGGATAGAGGATAGGATAGGATAGAGGATAGGATAGGATAGAGGATAGGATAGGATAGAGGATAGGATAGATTAGTGGATAGGATAGGATAGAGGATAGGATAGGATAGAGGATAGGATCGGATAGAGGATAGGATAGAGGATAGGATAGGATAGAGGATAGGATGAGTTAAAGGATAGGATATGGTTGAGGATAGGATTGGATAGAGGATAGGATAGGATAGATGATAGGATAGGATAGAGGATAGGATAGGATAGAGGATAGGATAGGATAGAGGATAGGATAGGATAGAGGATAGGATATTATAGAGGATATTATAGGGTAGAAGATAGTATAGGATAGAGGATACGATATGATAGGCGATATGATAGGATAGAGGACACGATAGGATAGAGGATAGGATAGTATAGTGGATAGGATAGGATAGAGGATAGGATAGGATAGAGGATAGATAGCATAGAGGATAGGATGAGATAAAGGATAGGATAGGATTGAGGATAGGATAGGATAGAGGATAGGATAGGATAGGATAGAGGATAGGATAGGATAGAGGATAGGATAGGATAGAGGATAGGATAGGATAGAGGATAGGATAGGATAGAGGATAGGATAGGATAGAGGATAGGATAGGATAGAGGATAGGATAGATTAGTGGATAGGATAGGATAGAGGATAGGATAGGATAGAGGATAGGATCGGATAGAGGATAGGATAGAGGATAGGATAGGATAGAGGATAGGATGAGTTAAAGGATAGGATATGGTTGAGGATAGGATTGGATAGAGGATAGGATAGGATAGATGATAGGATAGGATAGAGGATAGGATAGGATAGAGGATAGGATAGGATAGAGGATAGGATAGGATAGAGGATAGGATATTATAGAGGATATTATAGGGTAGAAGATAGTATAGGACAGAGGATACGATATGATAGGCGATATGATAGGATAGAGGACAGGATAGGATAGAGGATAGGATAGTATAGTGGATAGGATAGGATAGAGGATAGGATAGGATAGAGGATAGATAGCATAGAGGATAGGATGAGATAAAGGATAGGATAGGATTGAGGATAGGATAGGATAGAGGATAGGATAGGATAGGATAGAGGATAGGATAGGATAGAGGATAGGATAGGATAGAGGATAGGATAGGATAGAGGA
Organism: Halictus rubicundus; assembly: GCF_050948215.1. NCBI lineage: Eukaryota > Metazoa > Arthropoda > Insecta > Hymenoptera > Halictidae > Halictus > Halictus rubicundus. The sequence continues at coordinate 149,509 of NW_027488881.1, forward strand.
TAGGATAGGATAGAGGATAGGATAGGATAGAGGATAGGATAGGATAGAGGATAGGATAGATTAGTGGATAGGATAGGATAGAGGATAGGATAGGATAGAGGATAGGATCGGATAGAGGATAGGATAGAGGATAGGATAGGATAGAGGATAGGATGAGTTAAAGGATAGGATATGGTTGAGGATAGGATTGGATAGAGGATAGGATAGGATAGATGATAGGATAGGATAGAGGATAGGATAGGATAGAGGATAGGATAGGATAGAGGATAGGATAGGATAGAGGATAGGATATTATAGAGGATATTATAGGGTAGAAGATAGTATAGGATAGAGGATACGATATGATAGGCGATATGATAGGATAGAGGACAGGATAGGATAGAGGATAGGATAGTATAGTGGATAGGATAGGATAGAGGATAGGATAGGATAGAGGATAGATAGCATAGAGGATAGGATGAGATAAAGGATAGGATAGGATTGAGGATAGGATAGGATAGAGGATAGGATGGGATAGGATAGAGAATAGGATATTATAGAGGATATTATAGAGTAGAGGATAGGATAGGATAGAGGATACGATATGATAGGCGATATGATAGGATAGATGACAGGATAGGATAGAGGATAGGATAGAATAGTGGATAGGATAGCATGGATGATACTATAGAGGATAGAATAGAGTATAGGATGGGATGAGGATATTGTAGGATAGAGGATAGGTTAGGTTTGACAACAGGATAGGATAGAAGATAGGATAGGATAGAGGATAGGATAGGATAGAGGATAGCATAGGATAGAGGATAGGATAGGATAGAGGATAGGATAGGATAGAGGATAGGATAGGATAGAGGATAGGATAGAGGATATGATTGGATAGAAGATAGGGTAGAATTTGGATAGAATACAGGATAGGATAGGATAGAGGATAGGATAGGATAGAGAATAGGATATTATAGAGGATATTATAGGGTAGAGGATAGGATAGGATAGAGGATAGGATAGGATAGAGAATAGGATAGGATAGAGGATAGAATAGGATAGAAGATAGGATAGGATAGAGGATATTATAGGGTAGAAGATAGGATAGGATAGAGGATACGATATGATAGAGGATAGGATAGAGGATAGGATATAATGCAGTATAGGATAGGATTGAGGATAGGATAGGATAGAGTGTAGGATAGGGGATAGGATAGAATAGAGGATAGGATAGGATAGAGGATAGGATAGGATAGAGGATAGAATAGGATAGAGAATAGGATAGGATAGAGGATAGGATAGCATAGAGGATAGGATAGGATAGAGGATAGGATTGGATAGAGGATAGGATAGGATAGAGGATAGGATAGGATAGAGGATAGGATAGGATAGAGGATAGGATAGGATAGAGGGTAGGATAGGATAGAGGATAGGATAGGATAGAGGATAGGATGGGGGATTGGATAGGATACAGGATAGGATAGGATAGAGGATAGGATAGGATAGAGGATAGGATAGGATAGAGGATAGGATAGCATAGAGGATAGGATAGGATAGAGGATAGGATTGGATAGAGGATAGGATAGGATAGAGGATAGGATAGGATAGAGGATAGGATAGGATAGGATAGAGGATAGGATTGAGGATAGAGCATAGGATGGAGGATAGGATAGGATAGAGGATAGGATAGGATAGAGGATAGGATAGGATAGAGGATAGGATAGGATAGAGGATGGGATAGGATAGAGGATAGGATAGGATAGAGGATAGGAGAGGATAGAGGATAGGATAGGATAGAGGATAGGATAGGATAGAGAATAGGATAGGATAGAGGATATTATAGGGTAGAAAATAGGATAGTATAGAGGATACGATAGGATTGAGGATAGGATAGAGGATAGGATATAATGCAGTATAGGATAGGATTGAGGATGGGATAGGATAGAGGATAGGATAGGGGATAGGATACAATAGAGGATAGGATAGGATAGTGGATAGGATAGGATAGAGGATAGGATAGGTTTGAGGATAGGATAGGATAGAGGATAGGATAGAGGATAGGATAGGATAGAGGATTGGATAGGATACAGGATAGGATTGAGGATAGGATAGGATAGAGAATAGGATAGGCTAGTGAATAGGATAGGATTGAGAATATTATAGGATAGAGGTTAGGATAGGATAGAGGATGCGATATGGTAGACGATAGGTTAGGATGGAGGATAGGATAGGGGATTGGATAGGATATAGTATAGGATTGGATAGATAGTAGGATAGGATAGGGAAAAGGATAGGATTAAGGATAGGATAGGATAGAGAATAGGATAGGATAGAGGATAGGATAGGACAGAGGATAGGATAGGATAGATGATAGTATAGGATAGAGGATAGGATAGGATAGAGAATAGGATATTATAGAGGATATTATAGAGTAGAGGATAGGATAGGATAGGATATGATAGGCGATATGATAGGATAGATGACAGGATAGGATAGAGGATAGGATAGAATAGTGGATAGGATAGCATGGATGATAGTATAGAGGATAGAATAGAGTATTGGATGGGATGAGGATATTATAGGATAGAGGATAGGTTAGGTTTGACGACAGGATAGGATAGAGGATAGGATAGGATAAAAGGATAGGATGGGATAGAGGATAGGATCGGATAGAGGATAGGATAGGATAGAGGATAGGATAGGATAGAGGATAGGATGAGTTAAAGGATAGGATATGGTTGAGGATAGGATTGGATAGAGGATAGGATAGGATAGATGATAGGATAGGATAGAGGATAGGATAGGATAGAGGATAGGATAGGATAGAGGATAGGATAGGATAGAGGATAGGATATTATAGAGGATATTATAGGGTAGAAGATAGTATAGGATAGAGGATACGATATGATAGGCGATATGATAGGATAGAGGACAGGATAGGATAGAGGATAGGATAGTATAGTGGATAGGATAGGATTGAGGATAGGATAGGATAGAGGATAGGATAGGATAGAGAATAGGATAGGATAGAGGATATTATAGGGTAGGAGATAGGATAGGATAGAGGATACGATATGATAGAGGATAGGATAGAGGATAGGATATAATGCAGTATAGGATAGGATTGAGGATAGGATAGGATAGAGGATAGGATAGGGGATAGGATAGAATAGAGGATAGGATAGGATGGAGAATATGATAGGATAGATGATATTATGGGAAAGAGGATAATAAATGATAGAGGATACGATATTGTAGAGGATAGGATAGGATAGATGATATTATAGGATAGAGGATACGATATTATAGAGGATAGGATAGGATAGAGGATAGAATAGGATAGATGATAGGATAGGATAGAGGATAGGATAGGATAGAGGATAGGATAGAATAGTGGATAGGATAGGATAGAGGATACGATAGGATAGAGGATAGGATAGGATAGAGGATAGGATAGGATAGAGGATAGTATAGGATAGAGGATAGGATAGGATAGGATAGAGGATAGGATAGGATAGAGAATAGGATATTATAGAGGATATTATAGGGTAGAGGATAGGATAGGATAGAGGATAGGATAGGATAGAGAATAGGATAGGATAGAGGACATTATAGGATAGAAGATAGGATAGGATAGAGGATATTATAGGGTAGAAGATAGGATAGGATAGAGGATACGATATGATAGAGGATAGGATAGAGGATAGGATATAATGCAGTATAGGATAGGATTGAGGATAGGATAGGATAGAGTATAGGATAGGGGATAGGATAGAATAGAGGATAGGATAGGATAGAGGATAGGATAGGATAGAGGATAGAATAGGATAGAGAATAGGATAGGATAGAGGATAGGATAGCATAGAGGATAGGATAGGATAGAGGATAGGATTGGATAGAGGATAGGATAGGATAGAGGATAGGATAGGATAGAGGATAGGATAGGATAGAGGATAGGATAGGATAGAGGGTAGGATAGGATAGAGGATAGGATAGGATAGAGGATAGGATGGGGGATTGGATAGGATACAGGATAGGATAGGATAGAGGATAGGATAGGATAGAGGATAGGATAGGATAGAGGATAGGATAGCATAGAGGATAGGATAGGATAGAGGATAGGATTGGATAGAGGATAGGATAGGATAGAGGATAGGATAGGATAGAGGATAGGATAGGATAGGATAGAGGATAGGATTGAGGATAGAGCATAGGATGGAGGATAGGATAGGATAGAGGATAGGATAGGATAGAGGATAGGATAGGATAGAGGATAGGATAGGATAGAGGATGGGATAGGATAGAGGATAGGATAGGATAGAGGAGAGGAGAGGATAGAGGATAGGATAGGATAGAGGATAGGATAGGATAGAGAATAGGATAGGATAGAGGATATTATAGGGTAGAAAATAGGATAGTATAGAGGATACGATAGGATTGAGGATAGGATAGAGGATAGGATATAATGCAGTATAGGATAGGATTGAGGATGGGATAGGATAGAGGATAGGATAGGGGATAGGATACAATAGAGGATAGGATAGGATAGAGGATAGGTTAGGATAGAGAATAGGATAGGATAGAGGATAGGATAGGTTTGAGGATAGGATAGGATAGAGGATAGGATAGAGGATAGGATAGGATAGAGGATTGGATAGGATACAGGATAGGATTGAGGATAGGATAGGATAGAGAATAGGATAGGCTAGTGAATAGGATAGGATTGAGAATATTATAGGATAGAGGTTAGGATAGGATAGAGGATGCGATATGGTAGAGGATAGGTTAGGATGGAGGATAGGATAGGGGATTGGATAGGATATAGTATAGGATTGGATAGATAGTAGGATAGGATAGGGAAAAGGATAGGATTAAGGATAGGATAGGATAGAGGATAGGATAGGATAGAGGATAGGATAGGACAGAGGATAGGATAGGATAGATGATAGTATAGGATAGAGGATAGGATAGGATAGAGAATAGGATATTATAGAGGATATTATAGAGTAGAGGATAGGATAGGATAGGATATGATGGGCGATATGATAGGATAGATGACAGGATAGGATAGAGGATAGGATAGGATAGAGAATAGGATATTATAGAGGATATTATAGAGTAGAGGATAGGATAGGATAGAGGATACGATATGATAGGCGATATGATAGGATAGATGACAGGATAGGATAGAGGATAGGATAGAGTAGTGGATAGGATAGCATGGATGATACTATAGAGGATAGAATAGAGTATAGGATGGGATGAGGATATTATAGGATAGAGGATAGGTTAGGTTTGACGACAGGATAGGATAGAAGATAGGATAGGATACAGGATAGGATAGGATAGAGGATAGGATAGGATAGAGGATAGGATAGGATAGAGGATAGTATAGGATAGAGGATACGATAGGATAGAGGATAGGATAGGATAGAGGATAGGATAGAGGATATGATTGGATAGAGGATAGGGTAGAATTTGGATAGAATACAGGATAGGATAGGATAGAGGATAGGATAGGATAGAGAATAGGATATTATAGAGGATATTATAGGGTAGAGGATAGGATAGGATAGAGGATAGGATAGGATAGAGAATAGGATAGGATAGAGGATATTATAGGGTAGATGATAGGATAGGATAGACGATACGATATGATAGAGGATAGGATAGAGGATAGGATATAATGCAGTATAGGATAGGATTGAGGATAGGATAGGATAGAGGATAGGATAGGGTATAGGATAGAATAGAGGATAGGATAGGATGGAGAATATGATAGGATAGAGAATAGGATATTATAGAGGATATTATAGGGTAGAGGATAGGATAGGATAGAGGATAGGATAGGATAGAGAATAGGATAGGATAGAGGACATTATAGGATAGAAGATAGGATAGGATAGAGGATATTATAGGGTAGAAGATAGGATAGGATAGAGGATACGATATGATAGATGATAGGATAGAGGATAGAATATAATGCAGTATAGGATAGGATTGAGGATAGGATAGGATAGAGGATAGGATAGGGGATAGGATAGAATAGAGGATAGGATAGGATAGAGGGTAGGATAGGATAGAGGATAGGATAGGATAGAGGATAGGATGGGGGATTGGATAGGATACAGGATAGGATAGGATAGAGGATAGGATAGGATAGAGGATAGGATAGGATAGAGGATAGGATAGGATAGAGGATAGGATAGGATAGAGGATGGGATAGGATAGAGGATAGGATAGGATAGAGGATAGGTGAGGGTAGAGGATAGGATAGGATAGAGGATAGGATAGGATAGAGAATAGGATAGGATAGAGGATATTAGAGGGTAGAAAATAGGATAGTATAGAGGATACGATAGGATTGAGGATAGGATAGAGGATAGGATATAATGCAGTATAGGATAGGATTGAGGATGGGATAGGATAGAGGATAGGATAGGGGATAGGATACAATAGAGGATAGGATAGGATAGAGGATAGGATAGGATAGAGAATAGGATAGGATAGAGGATAGGATAGGTTTGAGGATAGGATAGGATAGAGGATAGGATAGGATAGAGGATAGGATAGGATAGAGGATAGGATAGGATAGAGGTTACTAGAGGATAGAGGATAGGATAGGATAGAGGATAGGATAGGATAGAGGATAGGATGGGGGATTGGATAGGATACAGGATAGGATAGGATAGAGGATAGGATAGGGGATTGGAAAGGATAGAGGATAGGATTGGATAGAGGATATAAAAGGATAGAGGATAGGATAGGATAGAGGATAGGTTAGGATAGAGGATTGGATAGAATAGTGGATATTAGAGGCTAGAGGATAGGATAGGATAGAAGATAGTATACGGTAGAGTATAGGATAGGATAGAGGATGGGATAGGATAGAGGATACTATAGGATAGAGGATAGGATAGGATAGAGGATATTATAGGATAGAGGATAGTATAGAATAGAGGATAGGATAGGATAGAGGATGGGATAGGATAGAGTATACGATAGAATAGAGGATGGGATAGGATAGAGGATAGAGGATAGGATATAGGATAGGATAGGAGGATTGGATAGGATAGAGGATACTATAGGATAGATGATAGGATAGGTTAGAGGATCGGATAGGATAGGGTATAGGGTAGGATTGAGGATAGGTTAGGATAGAGGATAGGATAGAGGATACGATAGAGGATTGGATAGGATTAAGGATTGGATAGAATAGAGGATATTATAGGATAGAGGATAGGATAGGATAGAGGATAGTATAGGATAGAGTATAGGATAGGATAGAGGACAGGATAGGATAGAGGATAGGATAGACCATAGGATCGGATAGAGGATAGCATAGGGGATTGGATAGGATAGAGGATAGTATAGGATAGAGGATAGGATAGGATAGAGGAGAGGATATAATAGAGGATAGGATCGGATAGAGGATAGGATAGGGGATTGGATAGGACAGAGGATATGAGACGATAGAGGATTGGATAGGGGAATTGGATAGGATAGAGGACAGGAGACGATAGAGGATAGGATAGGATAGAGGATAGGAGACGATAGAGGATAGGATAGGGTAGAGGATGGGATAGGATTGAGGAAAGGATAGGATAGAGGATAGGATAGAATAGGATAGAGTACAGGATAGGATAGAGGATAGGATAGGATAGAGGATGCGATAGAGGATAGGATACGATAGAGGATATCATAGGATTGAGGACAGGATAGGATAAAGGATACAATAGAGGATTGGATAGCATAGAGGATAGGATAGGATAGAGGATACGATGGAGGATAGGATAGGATAGAGGATAGGATAGGATAGAGGATAGGATAGGATAGAGGATAGGATAGGATAGAGGATAGGATAGGATAGAGGATAGTATAGGATAGAGGATAGGATAGGATAGAGGATAGGATAGGATAGAGGATAGGATAGGATAGAGGATAGGATAGGATAGAGGATATAAAAGGATAGAGGATAGGATAGGATAGAGGATAGGTTAGGATAGAGGATTGGATAGAATAGTGGATATTACAGGCTAGAGGATAGGATAGGATAGAAGATAGTATACGGTAGAGTATAGGATAGGATAGAGGATGGGATAGGATAGAGGATACTATAGGATAGAGGATAGGATAGGTTAGAGGATATTATATTATAGAGGATAGTATAGAATAGAGGATAGGATACGATATAGGATCGGATAGGATAGAGGATAGGATAGGATAGAGGATAGGATACGATAGAGGATAGGGTAGGATAGAGGATACGATATTATAGAGGATTGCATAGGATAGGGGATATTATAGGATAAGGAATAATATAGGATAGCGGATAGGATACGATATAGGATTGGATTGGATAGAGGATAGGATACGATAGAGGATAGGATAGGGTAGAGGATGGGATAGGATTGAGGAAAGGATAGGATAGAGGATAGGATAGAATAGGATAGAGTACAGTATAGGATAGAGGATAGGATAGGATAGAGGATGCGATAGAGGATAGGATACGATAGAGGATATCATAGGATTGAGGACAGGATAGGATAAAGGATACAATAGAGGATTGGATAGCATAGAGGATAGGATAGGATAGAGGATACGATGGAGGATAGGATACGATAGAGGATATCATAGGATTGAGGATAGGATAGGATAGAGGATAGGATAGGATAGAGGATAGGATAGGATAGGATAGAGGATAGGATAGGATAGAGGATAGTATAGGATAGAGGATAGGATAGGACAGAGGGTAGGATAGGATAGAAAATAGGATAGGACAGAGGATAGGATGGGATAAAATATAGGATAGGATAGAGGATAGGATGGGGGATTGGATAGGATACAGGATAGGATAGGATAGAGGATAGGTTAGGATAGAGGATTGGATGGAATAGTGGATATTAGAGGCTAGAGGATAGGATAGGATAGAGGATAGTATAGGGTAGAGTATAGGATAGGATAGAGGATGGGATAGGATAGAGGATACTATAGGATAAAGGATAGGATAGGATAGAGGATAGGATAGGATTGAGGATAAGATAGGATAGAGGATAGGATATGATAGAGAATAGGATAGGATAGAGGATAAGATGAGATAAAGGATAGGATAGGGTTGAGGATAGGATCGGATAAAGAATAGGATAGGATAGAGGATAGGATAGGATAGAGGATAGGATAGGATAGAGGATAGGATAGGATAGAGGATACGGTAGAATTTGGATACTATACAGGATAGGATACGATAGAGGATAGGATAGGATAGAGAATAGGATATTATAGAGGATATTATAGGGTAGAGGATGGGATAGGATAGAGGATACGATATGATAGGCGATATGATAGGATAGAGGACAGGATAGGTTAGAGGATAGTATAGGATGGAGGATGGGATAGGATAGAGGATAGGATAGGATAGAGGATAGGAGAGGATAGAGGATAGGATAGGATAGAGGATAGGATCGGATAGAGGATAGGATAGGATAGAGAATAGGATAGGATAGAGGATAGGATAGGATTGAGGATCGGATAGGGGATTGGATGGGATGGAGGATATGAGACGATAGAGGATAGGATAGGGGATTGGATAGGATAGAGGACAGGAGACGATAGAGGATAGGATAGGATAGAGGATAGGAGACGATAGAGGATAGGATAGGGGATTGGATAGGATAGAAGATAGGATAGAGTATAGGATAGGATAGAGGATAGGATAGGGGATTGGATAGGATAGAAGATAGTATACGGTAGAGTATAGGATAGGATAGAGGATGGGATAGGATAGAGGATACTATAGGATAGAGGATAGGATAGGATAGAGGATATTATAGGATAGAGGATAGTATAGAATAGAGGATAGGATAGGATAGAGGATGGGATAGGATAGAGTATACGATAGAATAGAGGATGGGATAGGATAGAGGATAGAGGATAGGATATAGGATAGGATGGAGGATTGGATAGGATAGAGGATACTATAGGATAGATGATAGGATAGGTTAGAGGATCGGATAGGATAGGGTATAGGGTAGGATTGAGGATAGGTTAGGATAGAGGATAGGATAGAGGATACGATAGAGGATTGGATAGGATTAAGGATTGGATAGAATAGAGGATATTATAGGATAGAGGATAGGATAGGATAGAGGATAGTATAGGATAGAGTATAGGATAGGATAGAGGACAGGATAGGATAGAGGATAGGATAGAGGATAGGATCGGATAGAGGATAGGATAGGATACAGAATAGGATAGGATAGAGGATAGGATAGGATTGAGGATCGGATAGGGGATTGGATAGGACAGAGGATATGAGACGATAGGGGATAGGATAGGGGATTGGATAGGATAGAGGACAGGAGACGATAGAGGATAGGATAGGATAGAGGATAGGAGACGATAGAGGATAGGATAGGGTAGAGGATGGGATAAGATTGAGGATAGGATAGGATAGAGGATAGGATAGGATAGAGGATAGGATACAATAGAGGATAGGGTAGGATAGAGGATACGATATTATAGAGGATTGGATAGGATAGGGGATATTATAGGATAAGGAATAAGATAGGATAGCGGATAGGATACGATATAGGATCGGATAGGATAGAGGATAGGATAGGATAGAGGATAGGATACGATAGAGGATAGGGTAGGATAGAGGATACGATATTATAGAGGATTGCATAGGATTGGGGATATTATAGGATAAGGAATAATATAGGATAGCGGATAGGATACGATATAGGATTGGATTGGATAGAGGATAGGATAGGATAGAGGATAGGATAGGATACAGGAGAGAATAGGATTGAGGATAAGATAGGATAGAGGATAGGATAGAATAGAGAATTGGATAGGGGATTGGATACGATAGAGGATAGGATAGGATTGAGGATAGGATAGGAAAGAGGATAGGATAGTAAAGAGGTTAGGATAGGATAGAGGATAGGATAGGATAGAGAATAGGATAGGATAGAGGATAGGACAGAGGATAGGATAGGGGATTGGATAGGATAGAGGATAGGATAGGATTGAGGATAAGATAGGATAGAGGATAGGATAGGGTAGAGGATAGGATAGGATAGAGAATAGGATAGGATAGATGATATAATGGGCAAGAGGATAGGATATGATAGAGGATACGATATTATAGAGCATAGGATAATATACAGGATAGGATAGGATAGAGGATAGGATAGGATTGAGGATGGGATAGGATAGAGGATTGGATAGAGGATAGGACAGGATAGAGGATAGGATAGGGGATTGGATAAAATAGAGGATAGGATACGATAGACGACAGGATAGGATAGAGGATAGGATAGGATAGAGAATAGGATAGAATAGATGATAGGATAGGGGATTGGATATGATAGAGGATAGGAGACGATAGAGGATAGGATACAATAGAGGATAAGATAGGATAGAGAATAGGATAGGAAAGGTGATATTGTAGGAAAGAGGATAGGATATGATAGAGGATACGATATTATAGAGGATAGGATAGGATACAGGATAGTATATGATAGTGGATAGGAAAGGATAGACGATAGGATAGAGTATAGGATAGAGGATTGGATAGGATAGAGGATATTACAGGATAGATGATAGGATAGTATAGCGGATAGGATAGGATAGAGTATAGGATAATATTGAGGATAGGATAGGGTTGAGGATAGGATAGGATATTGGATAGGATAGGATAGAGGATAGGAAAGACGCTAGGATATGATATAGGATACGATATTATAGAGGATAGGATAGGATAGAGGACAGTATAGGATAGAGGATATGATAGGATTGAGGATAGGACATAATAGAGGGTAGGATAGGATACAGTATAGCATATAATAGAGGAAAGGATAGGATTGCGGATAGGATAGTATAGGTGATAGGATAGGATAGAGGATAGGATAGGATACAGGATAGGATAAGATAGAGGATAGGTTAGGATAGAGGATAGGACAGAGTATAGGGTAGGGGATTGGATAGGATAGAGGATTGAATAGGATTGAGGATAGGATAGGATAGAGGATAGGATAGGATAGAGGATAGAATAGTATTGAGGATAAGATAGGATAGAAGATAGGATAGGACAGAGAATAGGATAGGATAGATGATATTATGGGCAAGAGGATAGGATATGATAGAGGATACGATATTATAGAGGATAGGATACTATACAGGATAGGATAGGATAGAGGACAGGATAGGATTGAAGATAGGATAGGATAGAAGATAGGATAAGATTGAGGATAGGATAGGATTGTAACCGTTCATTCCTCTTTCGACTGCGTTGATTGGATTTTTCCCTGTCCCGACGACTCAAGGGTTATTTATATTAAGACACGGGGGCCGGTTACTACCCCCAATTCCCTACGCGTGTAAATTCGCGAAGGAGATGGATTCGTGCCTCCAGGCACTGGAAAGCGGCGAGGTTTGGACGAGACAAATAAAGCTTGTAGACAAATTACTGGTAAAATTGGCAGTATATTCTTGGAAGAACTATTTTTGTTTTGACGAGCAATCTCTCCGGTATTCTCGGAGATGAGCTATTTGTTTACAGGACGACTCGTGATCTGTCCCGACGTACGGGGCAATAAATTCCTCTATGACGACGCGCTGAATACCGCGTAACGGTAATCCGTACCGAGTTCTCGCAACACGTAAACACGCAATGTACGCCGTGTTACGACGCACGCAGTTCGCTCGCTTTGCCTCTACACCTGGTTCTTTTTTATAAACGATTCTAACGATTTGAATGCGTATCGCGCCTCACGATATGCGAATTCGTGACCTGTCTAACCAACCGTGCACTCGGCCGCGAATGCGTACGAGTAGTCCGGTTGGAGACACACACTAAAAACCCCTGGCACTCCACGCGACCGAGGAGTTTACTCTTCAGCACGATACGTGGCCTCCGAGCAATCTCCGTATCGGTAGCGGCAGAATGACAAGAATTGTGCACAGTCTGCTCGCTCTAATCCGACCCGTGTGCCTGACGCAGTGACGGTTGAACGACTCGTTTCGACCTCGTAACCGATCGAAGGCGAACCCGTCAGACCACCCAAGTATTTGGCCGAATTCTCGTACAAATAGCCCAAGTGGAGACACACACTAAAAACCCCTGGCACTCCACGCAACTAAGAAGTTTACTCTTCAGCACGATGCGTGGCCTCCGAGCAATCTCCGTGTAAGTAGCGGCAGAATGACAAGGATTGTGCAAGGTTCGGTCGTATCGAATCGACCCGAAGGGAAATTGTGAGTTCGTTCGAACAATCCGTATGCGTACGACGCACTGCACGATTGTGGACTTGTCAGACCGTCCATACACTCGTCCGAATACTCGTACGAGTGGTCTGGATGGAGACGCACAACAAGCCGTAGGTCACGCCACGCTACCAAGGACTACGCTCTTCAGCACGATACGTGGCCTCCGAACGTCTTCCTTGTTGATAGCGGCAGAATGATCACGACCATGCAAATCCCACCGAAGCAGTGCTGGGCATTTCAAACGAGAACCACGAAAATTACGATGACGAAGTGTCCACTCGGTACCACGATTACGACGAAAGATTTATGAATTTTAAATTACCCGTGATAATTCCACAGAACACAAACTGCGTCTTAATGGTCGGCAATGCCACAGCGCAGTTTGCACCTGTGACTCCTCGGTTTGAGGCGCGTACGTGTCGAGGATAGAACAGTCGGTTTGCCTGTTCTATCGGGTCGGTTTTGACCCCTCGATCGCGTACCGTGTTTCGCCGACGGGACACTTCGCGAGACGCGTGCGGCTAGAACCGCTTCCAGATGTAGAGTGATCTATCTGCGGCACGCATCGACCTCCTTCGATCGGTATCAAGTGGGGATCGATGCGTGCGCATTGCGACAAGTGTCGCAATATCTCGCGGTCCTTTTCTCCGTCAGGACTCGCGGGTTACGTCACGGAGCGTTATGGTGGGGTCGACATCGACGTTCGATATATGGGGTGTATCAATATGTAACCTGTACGGTTACAGGATAGAGGATTGGATAGAGGATAGGACAGGATACGATAGAAGATAGGATAGGATAGAGGATAGGATAGGATAGAGAATAGGATAGGACAGATGATAGGATAGGGGATTGGATATGATAGAGGATAGGAGACGATAGACAATAGGATACAATAGAGGATAAGATAGGATAACGAATAGGATAGGATAGAGGATAAGATAGGATAACGAATAGGATGGGAAAGATGATATTATGGGAAAGAGGATAGGATATGATAGAGGATACGATATTATAGAGGATGGGATTGGATACGGGATAGGATAGGATAGAGGATTGGATAGGATTGAGGATAGGATATGATACAGGATAGGACAGGATAGAGAATAGGTTAGGGGATTGGATAGGATAGAGGATAGGATACGATAGACGATGGGATAGGATAGAGGATAGGATAGGATAGAAGATAGGATAGGATTGAGGATAGGATAGGAAAGAGGATAGGATAGTAAAGAGGATAGGATAGTATAGAGTATAGGATAGGATAGAGGATAGAATAGGATTGAGGATAAGATAGGATAGAGGATAGGATAGGATAGAGAATAGGATAGGATAGATGATATTATGGGAAAGAGGATAGGATATGATAGAGGATACGATATTGTAGAGGATAGGAAAGGAAAGAGGATAGGATAGTAAAGAGGATAGGATAGGATAGAGGATAGGATAGGACATAGGATAGGATAGGATAGAGAATAGAATAGGATTGAGGATAAGATAGGTTAGAGGATAGGATAGGGTAGAGAATAGGATAGGATAGATGATATTATGGGAAAGAGGATAGGATATGATAGAGGATACGATATTGTAGAGGATAGGATAGGATAGAGGATAGGATAGGATAGAGGATACGATAGAGGATTGGATAGTATAAATGATAGGATAGGATAGAGGATAGGATAGGATTGAGGATAGGATAGGATAGAGGATAGGACAGAGGATAGGATAGTGGATTGGATGGGATAGAGGATAGGATAGGATTGAGGATAGGATAGGATTGAGGATAGGATAGGATAGAGGATAGGATAGGATAGAGGATAGAACAAGATTGAGGATAAGATAGGATAGAGGATAGGATAGGATAGAGAATAGGACAGGGGATTGGATAGGATAGAGGATAGGATAGGATTGAGGATCGGATAGGAAAGAGGATAGGATAGTAAAGAGAATAGGATAGGATAGATGATATTATGGGAACGAGGATAGGATATGATAGAGGATACGATATTGTAGAGGATAGGATAGGATAGAGGATAGGATAGAATAGAGGATACGATAGAGGATTGGATAGTATAAAGGATAGGATAGGATAGTGGAAAGGATAGGATTGAGGATAGGATAGGATAGTGGATAGGATAGGATAGTATAGGGGATAGGATAGGATAGAGGATAGTATAGTATAGAGGATAGGATAGGATAGAGGATACGATAGAGGATTCGATAGTATAATGGATAGGATAGGACAGAGGATAGGATAGGATTGCGGATAGGATAGGATATAGGATAGGATAGGATAGAGGATAGAATAGGATTGAGGATAAGATAGGACAGAGGATAGGATAGGATAGAGAATAGGATAGGATAGATGATATTATGGGAAAGAGGATAGGATAGGATATAGGATAGGATAGGATAGGATAGAGGATAGAATAGGATTGTGGATAAGATAGGATAGAGGATAGGATAGGATAGAGAATAGGATCGGATAGATGATATTATGGGAAAGAGGATAGGATATGATAGAGGATACGATATTGTAGAGGATAGGATAGGATAGCGGATAGGATAGGACAGAGGATACCATAGAGGATTGGATAGTATAAATGATAGGATAGGATAGAGGATAGGATAGGATTGAGGATAGGATAGGATAGTGGATAGGATAGGATAGTATAGGGGATAGGATAGGATAGAGGATAGTATAGTATAGAGGTTACGATAGAGGATTGGATAGTATAAAGGATAGGATAGGATAGAGGAAAGGATAGGATTGAGGATAGGATAGGATAGTGGATAGGATAGGATAGTATAGGGGATAGGATAGGATAGAGGACAGTATAGTCGAGAGGATAGGATAGGATAGAGGACAGAACAGAGGATAGGATAGGGGATTGGATGGGATAGAGGATAGGATAGGATAGAGGATATGATAGGATAGAGGATAGGATAGGATAGAGGATAGGATAGGATAGATGATAGGATAGAGGATAGGATAGGATAGGATAGAGGATACGATATTATAGAGGATTGGATAGGATAGAGGATAGGATCGGATAGAGGATAGGATAGGGGATTGGATAGGATAGAGGAAATAATAGGATAGAGGATAGGATAGGATAGAGGATAGGATATAGGATTGGATAGGTTAGAGGATAGGATACGATAGTGTATAGGATAGATGATAGGATAGGATAGAGGATAGGATAGGATAGAGGATAGGATAGGGGATTGGATAGGATAGAGGAAAGGATAGGATAGAGGATAGGATAGGATTGAGGATACGATAGGATAGAGGAAAGGATAGGATAGAGGATCGGATAGGATAGGATAGAGTATAGGATTGGATAGAGGATACGATATTATAGAGGATAGGATAGGATAGAGGATAAGATAGGATAGAGGATAGGATAGGATAGAGGATAGGATAGGATAGGATAGAGGATAGGATAGGATAGAGGATAGGATAGGATAGAGGATAGGATAGGATAGAGGATAGGATAGGATAGAGGATAGGATAGGGTAGAGGATAGGATAGGATAGAGGATAGGATAGGAGATTGGATAGGATAGAGGATAGGATAGGATAGAGGATAGGATAGGATAGAGGATAGCATAGGATAGAGGATATGATAGGATAGAGGATAGGATAGGATAGAGGATAGGATAGGATAGAGGATAGGATACGATAGAGGATAGGATATTATAGAGGATAGGATAGGATAGAGGATAGGATAGGATAGAGGATAGGATACGATAGAGGATAGGATAGGATAGAGGATAGGATAGGGGATTGGATAGGATAGAGGATAGGATAGGATAGAGGATAGGATAGGATTGAGGATAGGATAGGATAGAGGATAGGATAGAGGATAGGATAGTGGATTGTATAGGATAGAGGATAGGATAGGATAGAGGATAGGATACGATAGAGGATAGGATATTATAGAGGATAGGATAGGATAGAGGATAGGATAGGATAGAGGATAGGATAGGATAGGATAGAGGATAGGATAGGATAGAGGATAGGATAGGGTAGAGGATAGGATAGGATAGAGGATAGGATAGGAGATTGGATAGGATAGAGGATAGGATAGGATAGGATAGAGGATAGGATAGGATAGAGGATAGGATAGGATAGAGGATAGCATAGGATAGAGGATATGATAGGATAGAGGATAGGATAGGATAGAGGATAGGATAGGATAGAGGATAGGATACGATAGAGGATAGGATATTATAGAGGATAGGATAGGATAGAGGATAGGATAGGATAGAGGATAGGATAGGATAGAGGATTGGATTGGATAGAGGATAGGATATTATAGAGGATAGGATAGGATAGAGGATAAGATAGGATAGAGGATAGGATAGGCTAGACGATAGGATAGGATAGAGGATAGGATAGGATAGAGGATAGGATAGGATAGAGGATAGGATAGGATAGGATAGAGGATAGGATAGAGGATAGGATAGAGGATAGGATAGAGGATAGGATAGAGGATAGGATAGAGGATAGGATAGGATAGAGGATAGGATAGGATAGAGGATAGGATAGGATAGAGGATAGGATAGGATAGAGGATAGGATAGGGTAGAGGATAGGATAGGATAGAGGATAGGATAGGAGATTGGATAGGATAGAGGATAGGATAGGATAGGATAGAGGATAGGATAGGATAGAGGATAGGATAGGATAGAGGATAGCATAGGATAGAGGATATGATAGGATAGAGGATAGGATAGGATAGAGGATAGGATAGGATAGAGGATAGGATAGGATAGAGGATTGGATTGGATAGAGGATAGGATAGGATAGAGGATAGGATAGGATAGAGGATAGGATAGGGTAGAGGATAGGATAGGATAGAGGATAGGATAGGAGATTGGATAGGATAGAGGATAGGATAGGATAGGATAGAGGATAGGATAGGATAGAGGATAGGATAGGATAGAGGATAGCATAGGATAGAGGATATGATAGGATAGAGGATAGGATAGGATAGAGGATAGGATAGGATAGAGGATAGGATACGATAGAGGATAGGATATTATAGAGGATAGGATAGGATAGAGGATAGGATAGGATAGAGGATAGGATAGGATAGAGGATTGGATTGGATAGAGGATAGGATATTATAGAGGATAGGATAGGATAGAGGATAAGATAGGATAGAGGATAGGATAGGCTAGACGATAGGATAGGATAGAGGATAGGATAGGATAGAGGATAGGATAGGATAGAGGATAGGATAGGATAGGATAGAGGATAGGATAGAGGATAGGATAGAGGATAGGATAGAGGATAGGATAGAGGATAGGATAGAGGATAGGATAGGATAGAGGATAGGATAGGATAGAGGATAGGATAGGATAGAGGATAGGATAGGATAGAGGATAGGATAGGGTAGAGGATAGGATAGGATAGAGGATAGGATAGGAGATTGGATAGGATAGAGGATAGGATAGGATAGGATAGAGGATAGGATAGGATAGAGGATAGGATAGGATAGAGGATAGCATAGGATAGAGGATATGATAGGATAGAGGATAGGATAGGATAGAGGATAGGATAGGATAGAGGATAGGATAGGATAGAGGATTGGATTGGATAGAGGATAGGATATTATAGAGGATAGGATAGGATAGAGGATAAGATAGGATAGAGGATAGGATAGGTTAGACGATAGGATAGGATAGAGGATAGGATAGGATAGAGGATAGGATAGGATAGAGGATAGGATAGGATAGAGGATAGGATAGAGGATAGGATAGAGGATAGGATAGAGGATAGGATAGAGGATAGGATAGAGGATGGGATAGAGGATAGGATAGGATAGAGGATAGAATAGGATAGAGGATAGGACAAGATTGAGGATAGGATAGGATAGAGGATAGGATATTATAGAGGATAGGATAGGATAGAGGATAAGATAGGATAGAGGATAGGATAGGATAGAGGATAGGATAGGATAGGATAGAGGATAGGATAGGATAGAGGATAGGATAGGATAGAGGAGATGATAGGATAGAGGATAGGATAGGATAGGATAGAGGATAGGATAGGGTAGAGGATAGGATAGGATAGAGGATAGGATAGGTGATTGGATAGGATAGAGGATAGGATAGGATAGAGGATCGGATAGGTGATTGGATAGGATAGAGGATAGGATAGGATAGAGGATAGGATAGGATAGAAGATAGGATAGGATAGAGGAGAGTATAGGATAGTGGATAGGATAGCATAGAGGATAGGATAGGTGATTGGATAGGATAGAGGATAGGATAGGATAGGATAGAGGATAGTATAGGATAGAGGATAGGATATCATAGGGGATAGGATAGGATAGAGGATAGGATAGGGTAGGATAGGATAGAGGATAGGATAGGATACAGGATAGGATAGGATGGAGGATAGGATAGGATAGATGATAGGATAGGATAGAGGATAGGATAGGATAGAGGATAGGATAGGATAGAGGAGATGATAGGATAGAGGATAGGATAGGATAGGATAGAGGATAGGATAGGGCAGAGGATAGGATAGGATAGAGGATAGGATAGGTGATTGGATAGGATAGGGTATTGGATAGGATAGAGTATAGGATACGATAGAGGATAGGATCCGATAGAGGAAAGTATAGGGGGTTGGATAGGATAGAGGATAGGAGACGATAGAGGATAGGATAGGGGATTGGATAGGATAGAGGATAGGAGACGATAGAGGATAGGATAGGGAATTGTATAGGATAGAGGACAGGAGACGATAGAGGATAGGATAGGTTAGAGGATAGGATAGGATAGAGGATAGGATAGGATAGAGGATAGGATAGGATAGAGGATAGGATAGGATAGAGGATAGGATAGGATTGCGGATAGGATAGAATAGAGGAAAGGATAGGATAGAGGATCGGATAGGTGATTGGATAGGATAGAGGATAGGATAGGATAGAGGATCGGATAGGTGATTGGATAGGATACAGGATAGGATAGGATAGAGGATAGGATAGGATAGGATAGACGATAGGATAGGATAGGATAGAGGATACGATATTATAGAGGATTGGATAGGATAGAGGATAGGATCGGATAGAGGATAGGATAGGGGATTGGTTAGGATAGAGGAAAGGATAGGATAGAGGATAGGATAGGATAGAGGATAGGATATAGGATTGGATAGGTTAGAGGATAGGATACGATAGTGTATAGGATAGATGATAGGATAGGATAGAGGATAGGATAGGATAGAGGATAGGATAGGGGATTGGATAGGATAGAGGAAAGGATAGGGTAGAGGATAGGATAGGATTGAGGATAGGATAGGATAGAGGAAAGGATAGGATAGAGGATCGGATAGGGTAGGATAGAGTATAGGATTGGATAGAGGATACGATATTATAGAGGATAGGATAGGATAGAGGATAAGATAGGATAGAGGATAGGATAGGATAGAGGATAGGATAGGATAGGGTAGAGGATAGGATAGTATAGAGGATATGATAGGATAGAGGATCGGATAGGGGATTGGATAGGATAGAGGATAGGATAGCGGATAGGATATTATAGAGTATAGAATAGGATAGAGGATAGGATAGGATAGAGGATAGAATAGGATTGATGATAGGATAGGATAGAGGAAAGGATAGGATAGAGGATCGGATAGGTGATTGGATATGATAGAGGATAGGATAGGATAGAGGATAGTATTGGATAGAGGATAGGATATCATAGAGGATAGGATAGGATAGAGGATAGGATAGGGTAGGATAGGATAGAGGATAGGATAGGATACAGGATAGGATAGGATGGAGGATAGGATAGGATAGGGGATAGGATAGGATAGAGGATAGGATAGGATAGAGGATAGGATAGGATAGAGGATATGATAGGATAGGGGATCGGATAGGATAGAGGATAGGATAGGATAGAGGATAGAATACGATAGAGGATAGGATATTATAGAGGATAGGATAGGATAGAGGATAGGATAGGATAGAGGATAGGATAGGATAGGATAGAGGATAGTATAGGATAGAGGATAGGATATCATAGAGGATAGGATAGGATAGAGGATAGGATAGCGTAGGATAGGATAGAGGATAGGATAGGATACAGGATAGGATAGGATGGAGGATAGGATAGGATAGAGGATAGGATAGGATAGAGGATAGGATAGGATAGAGGATAGGATAGGATAGAGGATATGATAGGATAGAGGATCGGATAGGATAGAGGATAGGATAGGATAGAGGATAGGATAGGATAGAGGATAGGATAGGATAGAGGATAGGATAGGATAGAGGATGGGATATAGGATTGGATAGGATAGAGGATAGGATGCGATAGTGGATAGGATAGATGATAGGATAGGATAGAAGGTAGGATAGGATAGAGGATAGGATAGGATAGAGGATGGGATAGAGGATAGGATAGTGGATTGAATAGGATAGAGGATAGGATAGAGGATAGGATACGATAGAGGATAGGATATTATAGAGGATAGGATAGGATAGAGGATAGGATAGGATAGAGGATAGGATAGGATAGAGGATAGGATAGGATAGAGGATAGGATAGGATAGAGGATAGGATAGGATAGAGGATAGGATAGGGTAGAGGATAGGATAGGATAGAGGATAGGATAGGAGATTGGATAGGATAGGGGATAGGATAGGATAGGATAGAGGATAGGATAGGATAGAGGATAGGATAGGATAGAGGATAGCATAGGATAGAGGATATGATAGGATAGAGGATAGGATAGGATAGAGGATAGGATAGGATAGAGGATAGGATACGATAGAGGATAGGATATTATAGAGGATAGGATAGGATAGAGGATAGGATAGGATAGAGGATTGGATTGGATAGAGGATAGGATATTATAGAGGATAGGATAGGATAGAGGATAAGATAGGATAGAGGATAGGATAGGTTAGACGATAGGATAGGATAGAGGATAGGATAGGATAGAGGATAGGATAGGATAGAGGATAGGATAGGATAGAGGATAGGATAGGATAGAGGAGATGATAGGATAGAGGATAGGATAGGATAGGATAGAGGATAGGATAGGGTAGAGGATAGGATAGGATAGAGGATAGGATAGGTGATTGGATAGGATAGAGGATAGGATAGGATAGAGGATAGGATAGGATGGAGGATAGGATAGGATAGAGGATAGGATAGGATAGAGGATAGGATAGGGTAGGATAGGATAGAGGATAGGATAGGATACAGGATAGGATAGGATGGAGGATAGGATAGGATAGAGGATAGGATAGGATAGAGGATAGGATAGGATAGAGGATAGGATAGGATAGAGGATATGATAGGATAGAGGATCGGATAGGATAGAGGATAGGATAGGATAGAGGATAGAATACGATAGAGGATAGGATATTATAGAGGATAGGATAGGATAGAGGATAAGATAGGATAGAGGATAGGATAGGTTAGACGATAGGATAGGATAGAGGATAGGATAGGATAGAGGATAGGATAGGATAGAGGATATGATAGGATAGAGGATCGGATAGGATAGAGGATAGGATAGGATAGAGGATAGAATACGATAGAGGATAGGATATTATAGAGGATAGGATAGGATAGAGGATAAGATAGGATAGAGGATAGGATAGGTTAGACGATAGGATAGGATAGAGGATAGGATAGGATAGAGGATAGGATAGGATAGAGGATAGGATAGGATAGAGGATAGGATAGAGGATAGGATAGAGGATAGGATAGAGGATAGGATAGAGGATAGGATAGAGGATAGGATAGAGGATAGGATAGGATAGAGGATAGAATAGGATAGAGGATAGGATAGGATAGAGGATAGGATAGGATAGGATAGAGGATAGGATATAGGATTGGATAGGATAGAGGATAGGATACGATAGTGGATAGGATAGATGATAGGATAGGATAGAAGATAGGATAGGATAGAGGATAGGATAGGATAGAGGATAGGATAGAGGATAGGATAGAGGATAGGATAGAGGATAGGATAGTGGATTGTATAGGATAGAGGATAGGATAGGATAGAGGATAGGATACGATAGAGGATAGGATATTATAGAGGATAGGATAGGATGGAGGATAGGATAGGATAGAGGATAGGATACGATAGAGGATAGGATATTATAGAGGATAGGATAGGATAGAGGATAGGATAGGATAGAGGATAGGATACGATAGAGGATAGGATAGGATAGAGGATAGGATAGGGGATTGGACAGGATAGAGGATAGGATCGGATAGAGGATAGGATAGGGGATTGGATAGGATAGAGGAAAGGATAGGATAGAGGATAGGATAGGATAGAGGATAGGATAGGATTGAGGATAGGATAGGATAGGATAGAGGATAGGATAGGATAGAGGATAGGATAGGATAGAGGATAGGATAGGATAGAGGAGATGATAGGATAGAGGATAGGATAGGATAGGATAGAGGATAGGATAGGGTAGAGGATAGGATAGGATAGAGGATAGGATAGGTGATTGGATAGGATAGAGGATAGGATAGGATAGAGGATAGGATACGATGGAGGATAGGATAGGATAGAGGATAGGATAGGATAGAGGATAGGATAGGGTAGGATAGGATAGAGGATAGGATAGGATACAGGATAGGATAGGATGGAGGATAGGATAGGATAGAGGATAGGATAGGATAGAGGATAGGATAGGATAGAGGATATGATAGGATAGAGGATCGGATAGGATAGAGGATAGGATAGGAAAGAGGATAGAATACGATAGAGGATAGGATATTATAGAGGATAGGATAGGATAGAGGATAGGATAGGATAGAGGATAGGATAGGATAGAGGATAGGATAGGATAGAGGATAGGATAGGATAGAGGATAGGATAGGATAGAGGATAGGATAGGATAGAGGATAGGATAGGATAGAGGATAGGATAGGATAGAGGATAGGATAGAGGATAGGATAGGATAGAGGATAGGATATAGGATTGGATAGGATAGAGGATAGGATACGATAGTGGATAGGATAGATGATAGGATAGGATAGAAGATAGGATAGGATAGAGGATAGGATAGGATAGAGGATAGGATAGAGGATAGGATAGTGGATTGTATAGGATAGAGGATAGGATAGGATAGAGGATAGGATACGATAGAGGATAGGATATTATAGAGGATAGGATAGGATAGAGGATAGGATAGGATAGAGGATAGGATAGGATAGAGGATAGGATAGGATAGAGGATAGGATAGGATAGAGGATAGGATAGGATAGAGGATAGGATAGGGTAGAGGATAGGATAGGATAGAGGATAGGATAGGAGATTGGATAGGATAGAGGATAGGATAGGATAGGATAGAGGATAGGATAGGATAGAGGATAGGATAGGATAGAGGATAGCATAGGATAGAGGATATGATAGGATAGAGGATAGGATAGGATAGAGGATAGGATAGGATAGAGGATAGGATACGATAGAGGATAGGATATTATAGAGGATAGGATAGGATAGAGGATAGGATAGGATAGAGGATAGGATACGATAGAGGATAGGATAGGATAGAGGATAGGATAGGGGATTGGATAGGATAGAGGATAGGATCGGATAGAGGATAGGATAGGGGATTGGATAGGATAGAGGAAAGGATAGGATAGAGGATAGGATAGGATAGAGGATAGGATATAGGATTGGATAGGTTAGAGGATAGGATACGATAGTGTATAGGATAGATGATAGGATAGGATAGAGGATAGGATAGGATAGAGGATAGGATAGGGGATTGGATAGGATAGAGGAAAGGATAGGATAGAGGATAGGATAGGATTGAGGATAGGATAGGATAGAGGAAAGGATAGGATAGAGGATCGGATAGGATAGGATAGAGTATAGGATTGGATAGAGGATACGATATTATAGAGGATAGGATAGGATAGAGGATAAGATAGGATAGAGGATAGGATAGGATAGAGGATAGGATAGGATAGGATAGAGGATAGGATAGGATAGAGGATATGATAGGATAGAGGATCGGATAGGGGATTGGATAGGATAGAGGATAGGATAGCGGATAGGATAGGATAGAGTATAGAATAGGATAGAGGATAGGATAGGATAGAGGATAGAATAGGATTGATGATAGGATAGGATAGAGGAAAGGATAGGATAGAGGATCGGATAGGTGATTGGATAGGATAGAGGATAGGATAGGATAGAGGATAGTATAGGATAGAGGATAGGATAGGATAGAGGATAGGATAGGATAAGATAGAGGATAGGATAGGATAGAGGATAGGATAGGATAGAGGATAGGATAGGATAGAGGATAGGATAGGATAGAGGATAGGATAGGATAGAGGATAGGATAGGATAGAGGATAGGATAGGATAGAGGATAGGATAGGATAGAGGATAGGATAGGATAGAGGATAGGATAGGATAGAGGATAGGATAGGATAGAGGATAGGATAGGATAGAGGATAGGATAGGATAGAGGATAGGATAGGATAGAGGATATGATAGGATAGAGGATCGGATAGGGGATTGGATAGGATAGAGGATAGGATATTATAGAGGATAGGATAGGATAGAGGATAGGATAGGATAGAGGATAGGATAGGATAGAGGATAGGATAGGATAGAGGATAGGATAGGGTAGGATAGGATAGAGGATAGGATAGGATACAGGATAGGATAGGATAGAGGATAGGATAGTGGATAGGATAGCATAGAGGATAGGATAGGGGATTGGATAAGATAGAGTATAGGATACGATAGAGGAGAGGATCGGATAGAGGATAGGATAGGGGATTGGATAGGATAGACAATAGGAGACGATAAAGGATAGAATAGGGGATTGTATAGGCTAGAGGACAGGAGACGATAGAGGATAGGATAGGATAGAGGATAGGATAGGGTAGGATAGGATAGAGGATAGGATAGGATACAGGATAGGATAGGATAGAGGATGGGATAGGATAGCGGATAGGATAGGATATAGGATTGGATAGGATAGAGGATAGGATACGATAGAGGATAGGATAGGATAGAGGATAGGATAGGGGATTGGATAGGATAGAGGATAGGATAGGATAGAGGATAGGATAGGATTGAGGATAGGATAGGATAGAGGAAAGGATAGGATAGAGGATCGGGTAGGTGATTGGATAGGGTAGAGGATAGTATAGGATAGAGGATAGTATAGGATAGAGGATAGGATAGGATAGAGGATAGGATAGGATAGAGGATAGGATAGGATAGAGGATAGGATAGGATAGAGGATATTATAGGATAGAGGATAGGATAGGATAGGATAGAGTATAGGATAGGATAGAGGATACGATATTATAGAGGATAGGATAGGATAGAGGAAACGATAGGGTATTGGATAGGATAGAGCATAGGATAAAGAATAGGATAGGATAGAGAATAGGATAGGGGATTGGATAGCATACGGGATTGGATAGGATAGAGGATAGGATACGATAGACGATAGGATAGGATGGAGGATAGGATAGGGGATTGGATAGGATAGAGCATAGGATAGGATAGGATAGAGGATACGATATTATAGAGGATTGGATAGGATAGAGGATAGGATCGGATAGAGGATAGGATAGGGGATTGGATAGGATAGACGAAAGGATAGGATAGAGGATAGGATAGGATAGAGGATAGGATATAGGATTGGATAGGTTAGAGGATAGGATACGATAGTGTATAGGATAGATGGTAGGATAGGATAGAGGACAGGATAGGATAGAGGATAGGATAGGGGATTGGATAGGTGATTGGATAGGATAGAGGATAGGATAGGATAGAGGATAGTATAGGATAGAGGATAGGATAGGATAGAGGATAGGACAGGATAGAGGATAGGATAGGATGGAGGATATGATAGGGGATTGGATAGGATAGAGGATAGGATAGGATTGAGGATAGTATAGGATAGAGGAAAGGATAGGATAGAGGATCGGATAGGTGATTGGATAGGATAGAGGATAGGATAGGATAGAGGATAGTATAGGATAGAGGATAGGATATCATAGAGGATAGGATAGGATAGAGGATAGGATAGGGTAGGATAGGATAGAGGATAGGATAGGATAGAGGATAGGATAGGATAGAGGATAGGATAGGATAGAGGATAGGATAGGATAGAGGATAGGATAGGATAGAGGATAGGATAGGATAGAGGATAGGATAGGATAGAGGATAGGATAGGATAGAGGATAGGATAGGATAGAGGATAGGATAGGATAGAGGATAGGATAGGATAGAGGATAGGATAGGATAGAGGATAGGATAGGATAGAGGATAGGATAGGATAGAGGATAGGATAGGATAGAGGATAGGATAGGATAGAGGATAGGATAGGATAGAGGATAGGATAGGATAGAGGATAGGATAGGATAGAGGATAGGATAGGATAGAGGATAGGATAGGATAGAGGATAGGATAGGAGATTGGATAGGATAGAGGATAGGATAGGATAGGATAGAGGATAGGATAGGATAGAGGATAGGATAGGATAGAGGATAGGATAGGATAGAGGATAGCATAAGATAGATGATTTGATAGGATAGAGGATAGGATAGGATAGAGGATAGGATAGGATAGAGGATAGGATACGATAGAGGATAGGATATTATGGAGGATAGGATAGGAGAGAGGATAGGATAGGATAGAGGATAGGATACGATAGAGGATAGGATCGGATAGAGGATAGGATAGGGGATTGGATAGGATAGACAATAGGAGACGATAAAGGATAGAATAGGGGATTGTATAGGCTAGAGGACAGGAGACGATAGAGGATAGGATAGGATAGAGGATAGGATAGGGTAGGATAGGATAGAGGATAGGATAGGATACAGGATAGGATAGGATAGAGGATAGGATAGTGGATAGGATAGCATAGAGGATAGGATAGGGGATTGGATAAGATAGAGTATAGGATACGATAGAGGATAGGATCGGATAGAGGATAGTATAGGGGATTGGATAGGATAGACAATAGGAGACGATAAAGGATAGAATAGGGGATTGTATAGGCTAGAGGACAGGAGACGATAGAGGATAGGATAGGATAGAGGATAGGATAGGGTAGGATAGGATAGAGGATAGGATAGGATACAGGATAGGATAGGATAGAGGATAGGATAGGATAGAGGATAGAATAGGATAGAGGATAGGATAGGATAGAGGATAGGATAGTATAGAGGATATGATAGGATAGAGGATAGGATAGGATAGAGGATAGGATAGGATAGAGGATTGGATAGGATAGAGGACAGGAGACGATAGAGGATAGGATAGGTTAGAGGATAGGATAGGATAGAGGATAGGATAGGATAGAGGATAGGATAGGATAGAGGATAGGATAGGATAGAGGATAGGATAGGATTGAGGATAGGATAGAATAGAGGAAAGGATAGGATAGAGGATCGGATAGGTGATTGGATAGGATAGAGGATAGGATAGGATAGAGGATCGGATAGGTGATTGGATAGGATACAGGATAGGATAGGATAGAGGATAGGATAGGATAGGATAGAGGATACGATATTATAGAGGATACGATATTATAGAGGATTGGATAGGATAGAGGATAGGATCGGATAGAGGATAGGATAGGGGATTGGATAGGATAGAGGAAAGGATAGGATAGAGGATAGGATAGGATAGAGGATAGGATATAGGATTGGATAGGTTAGAGGATAGGATACGATAGTGTATAGGATAGATGATAGGATAGGATAGAGGATAGGATAGGATAGAGGATAGGATAGGGGATTGGATAGGATAGAGGAAAGGATAGGATAGAGGATAGGATAGGATTGAGGATACGATAGGATAGAGGAAAGGATAGGATAGAGGATCGGATAGGATAGGATAGAGTATAGGATTGGATAGAGGATACGATATTATAGAGGATAGGATAGGATAGAGGATAAGATAGGATAGAGGATAGGATAGGATAGAGGATAGGATAGGATAGGATAGAGGATAGGATAGGATAGAGGATATGATGGAATAGAGGATCGGATAGGATAGAGGATAGGATAGGATAGAGGATACGATAGGATAGAGGATAGGATAGGATAGAGGATAGGATATAGGATTGGATAGGATAGAGGATAGGATGCGATAGTGGATAGGATAGATGATAGGATAGGATAGAAGATAGGATAGGATAGAGGATAGGATAGGATAGAGGATAGGATAGAGGATAGGATAGTGGATTGTATAGGATAGAGGATAGGATAGGATAGAGGATAGGATACGATAGAGGATAGGATATTATAGAGGATAGGATAGGATAGAGGATAGGATAGGATAGAGGATAGGATAGGATAGGATAGGATAGAGTATAGAATAGGATAGAGGATAGGATAGGATAGAGGATAGAATAGGATTGATGATAGGATAGGATAGAGGAAAGGATAGGATAGAGGATCGGATAGGTGATTGGATAGGATAGAGGATAGGATAGGATAGAGGATAGTATAGGATAGAGGATAGGATAGGATAGAGGATAGGATAGGATAAGATAGAGGATAGGATAGGATAGAGGATAGGATAGGATAGAGGATAGGATAGGATAGAGGATAGGATAGGATAGAGGATAGGATAGGATAGAGGATAGGATAGGATAGAGGATAGGATAGGATAGAGGATAGGATAGGATAGAGGATAGGATAGGATAGAGGATAGGATAGGATAGAGGATAGGATAGGATAGAGGATATGATAGGATAGAGGATCGGATAGGGGATTGGATAGGATAGAGGATAGGATATTATAGAGGATAGGATAGGATAGAGGATAGGATAGGATAGAGGATAGGATAGGATAGAGGATAGGATAGGATAGAGGATAGGATAGGGTAGGATAGGATAGAGGATAGGATAGGATACAGGATAGGATAGGATAGAGGATAGGATAGTGGATAGGATAGCATAGAGGATAGGATAGGGGATTGGATAAGATAGAGTATAGGATACGATAGAGGAGAGGATCGGATAGAGGATAGGATAGGGGATTGGATAGGATAGACAATAGGAGACGATAAAGGATAGAATAGGGGATTGTATAGGCTAGAGGACAGGAGACGATAGAGGATAGGATAGGATAGAGGATAGGATAGGGTAGGATAGGATAGAGGATAGGATAGGATACAGGATAGGATAGGATAGAGGATGGGATAGGATAGCGGATAGGATAGGATATAGGATTGGATAGGATAGAGGATAGGATACGATAGAGGATAGGATAGGATAGAGGATAGGATAGGGGATTGGATAGGATAGAGGATAGGATAGGATAGAGGATAGGATAGGATTGAGGATAGGATAGGATAGAGGAAAGGATAGGATAGAGGATCGGGTAGGTGATTGGATAGGGTAGAGGATAGTATAGGATAGAGGATAGTATAGGATAGAGGATAGGATAGGATAGAGGATAGGATAGGATAGAGGATAGGATAGGATAGAGGATAGGATAGGATAGAGGATATTATAGGATAGAGGATAGGATAGGATAGGATAGAGTATAGGATAGGATAGAGGATACGATATTATAGAGGATAGGATAGGATAGAGGAAACGATAGGGTATTGGATAGGATAGAGCATAGGATAAAGAATAGGATAGGATAGAGAATAGGATAGGGGATTGGATAGCATACGGGATTGGATAGGATAGAGGATAGGATACGATAGACGATAGGATAGGATGGAGGATAGGATAGGGGATTGGATAGGATAGAGCATAGGATAGGATAGGATAGAGGATACGATATTATAGAGGATTGGATAGGATAGAGGATAGGATCGGATAGAGGATAGGATAGGGGATTGGATAGGATAGACGAAAGGATAGGATAGAGGATAGGATAGGATAGAGGATAGGATATAGGATTGGATAGGTTAGAGGATAGGATACGATAGTGTATAGGATAGATGGTAGGATAGGATAGAGGACAGGATAGGATAGAGGATAGGATAGGGGATTGGATAGGTGATTGGATAGGATAGAGGATAGGATAGGATAGAGGATAGTATAGGATAGAGGATAGGATAGGATAGAGGATAGGACAGGATAGAGGATAGGATAGGATGGAGGATATGATAGGATAGAGGATCGGATAGGGGATTGGATAGGATAGAGGATAGGATAGGATTGAGGATAGTATAGGATAGAGGAAAGGATAGGATAGAGGATCGGATAGGTGATTGGATAGGATAGAGGATAGGATAGGATAGAGGATAGTATAGGATAGAGGATAGGATATCATAGAGGATAGGATAGGATAGAGGATAGGATAGGGTAGGATAGGATAGAGGATAGGATAGGATAGAGGATAGGATAGGATAGAGGATAGGATAGGATAGAGGATAGGATAGGATAGAGGATAGGATAGGATAGAGGATAGGATAGGATAGAGGATAGGATAGGATAGAGGATAGGATAGGATAGAGGATAGGATAGGATAGAGGATAGGATAGGATAGAGGATAGGATAGGATAGAGGATAGGATAGGATAGAGGATAGGATAGGATAGAGGATAGGATAGGATAGAGGATAGGATAGGATAGAGGATAGGATAGGATAGAGGATAGGATAGGAGATTGGATAGGATAGAGGATAGGATAGGATAGGATAGAGGATAGGATAGGATAGAGGATAGGATAGGATAGAGGATAGCATAGGATAGATGATATGATAGGATAGAGGATAGGATAGGATAGAGGATAGGATAGGATAGAGGATAGGATACGATAGAGGATAGGATATTATGGAGGATAGGATAGGAGAGAGGATAGGATAGGATAGAGGATAGGATACGATAGAGGATAGGATCGGATAGAGGATAGGATAGGGGATTGGATAGGATAGACAATAGGAGACGATAAAGGATAGAATAGGGGATTGTATAGGCTAGAGGACAGGAGACGATAGAGGATAGGATAGGATAGAGGATAGGATAGGGTAGGATAGGATAGAGGATAGGATAGGATACAGGATAGGATAGGATAGAGGATAGGATAGTGGATAGGATAGCATAGAGGATAGGATAGGGGATTGGATAAGATAGAGTATAGGATACGATAGAGGATAGGATCGGATAGAGGATAGTATAGGGGATTGGATAGGATAGACAATAGGAGACGATAAAGGATAGAATAGGGGATTGTATAGGCTAGAGGACAGGAGACGATAGAGGATAGGATAGGATAGAGGATAGGATAGGGTAGGATAGGATAGAGGATAGGATAGGATACAGGATAGGATAGGATAGAGGATAGGATAGGATAGAGGATAGAATAGGATAGAGGATAGGATAGGATAGAGGATAGGATAGTATAGAGGATATGATAGGATAGAGGATAGGATAGGATAGAGGATAGGATAGGATAGAGGATTGGATAGGATAGAGGACAGGAGACGATAGAGGATAGGATAGGTTAGAGGATAGGATAGGATAGAGGATAGGATAGGATAGAGGATAGGATAGGATAGAGGATAGGATAGGATAGAGGATAGGATAGGATTGAGGATAGGATAGAATAGAGGAAAGGATAGGATAGAGGATCGGATAGGTGATTGGATAGGATAGAGGATAGGATAGGATAGAGGATCGGATAGGTGATTGGATAGGATACAGGATAGGATAGGATAGAGGATAGGATAGGATAGGATAGAGGATACGATATTATAGAGGATTGGATAGGATAGAGGATAGGATCGGATAGAGGATAGGATAGGGGATTGGATAGGATAGAGGAAAGGATAGGATAGAGGATAGGATAGGATAGAGGATAGGATATAGGATTGGATAGGTTAGAGGATAGGATACGATAGTGTATAGGATAGATGATAGGATAGGATAGAGGATAGGATAGGATAGAGGATAGGATAGGGGATTGGATAGGATAGAGGAAAGGATAGGATAGAGGATAGGATAGGATTGAGGATACGATAGGATAGAGGAAAGGATAGGATAGAGGATCGGATAGGATAGGATAGAGTATAGGATTGGATAGAGGATACGATATTATAGAGGATAGGATAGGATAGAGGATAAGATAGGATAGAGGATAGGATAGGATAGAGGATAGGATAGGATAGGATAGAGGATAGGATAGGATAGAGGATATGATAGGATAGAGGATCGGATAGGGGATTGGATAGGATAGATCGTAGGATAGCGGATAGGATAGGATAGAGTATAGAATAGGATAGAGGATAGGATAGGATAGAGGATAGAATAGGATTGATGATAGGATAGGATAGAGGAAAGGATAGGATAGAGGATCGGATAGGTGATTGGATAGGATAGAGGATAGGATAGGATAGAGGATAGTATAGGATAGAGGATAGGATAGGATAGAGGATAGGATAGGATAGAGGATAGGATAGGATAGAGGATATGATAGGATAGAGGATCGGATAGGGGATTGGATAGGATAGAGGATAGGATAGGATAGAGGATAGGATAGGATAGAGGATATGATGGAATAGAGGATCGGATAGGATAGAGGATAGGATAGGATAGAGGATACGATAGGATAGAGGATAGGATAGGATAGAGGATAGGATATAGGATTGGATAGGATAGAGGATAGGATGCGATAGTGGATAGGATAGATGATAGGATAGGATAGAAGATAGGATAGGATAGAGGATAGGATAGGATAGAGGATAGGATAGAGGATAGGATAGTGGATTGTATAGGATAGAGGATAGGATAGGATAGAGGATAGGATACGATAGAGGATAGGATATTATAGAGGATAGGATAGGATAGAGGATAGGATAGGATAGAGGATAGGATAGGATAGGATAGAGGATAGGATAGGATAGAGGATAGGATAGGGTAGAGGATAGGATAGGATAGAGGATAGGATAGGAGATTGGATAGGATAGAGGATAGGATAGGATAGGATAGAGTATAGGATAGGATAGAGGATAGGATAGGATAGAGGATAGCATAGGATGCAGGATATGATAGGATAGAGGATAGGATAGGATAGAGGATAGGATAGAGGATAGGATAGAGGATAGGATAGGATAGAGGATAGAATAGGATAGAGGATAGGACAAGATTGAGGATAGGATAGGATAGAGGATAGGATATTATAGAGGATAGGATAGGATAGAGGATAAGATAGGATAGAGGATAGGATAGGATAGAGGATAGGATAGGATAGGATAGAGGATAGGATAGGATGGAGGATAGGATAGGATAGAGGATAGGATAGGATAGAGGATAGGATAGGATAGAGGAGATGATAGGATAGAGGATAGGATACGATAGAGGATAGGATATAATAGAGGATTGGATTGGATAGAGGATAGGATATTATAGAGGATAGGATAGGATAGAGGATAAGATAGGATAGAGGATAGGATAGGTTAGACGATAGGATAGGATAGAGGATAGGATAGGATAGAGGATAGGATAGGATAGAGGATAGGATAGGATAGAGGATAGGATAGAGGATAGGATAGAGGATAGGATAGAGGATAGGATAGAGGATAGGATAGGATAGAGGATAGAATAGGATAGAGGATAGGACAAGATTGAGGATAGGATAGGATAGAGGATAGGATATTATAGAGGATAGGATAGGATAGAGGATAAGATAGGGTAGAGGATAGGATAGGATAGAGGATAGGATAGGATAGGATAGAGGATAGGATAGGATAGAGGATAGGATAGGATAGAGGAGATGATAGGATAGAGGATAGGATAGGATAGGATAGAGGATAGGATAGGGTAGAGGATAGGATAGGATAGAGGATAGGATAGGTGATTGGATAGGATAGAGGATAGGATAGGATAGAGGATCGGATAGGTGATTGGATAGGATAGAGGATAGGATAGGATAGAGGATAGGATAGGATAGAAGATAGGATAGGATAGAGGATCGGATAGGGGATTGGATAGGATAGAGGATAGGATAGGATAGAGGATAGGATAGGATAGAGGATAAGATAGGATAGAGGATAGGATAGGATAGAGGATAGGATAGGATAGGATAGAGGATAGGATAGGATAGAGGATAGGATAGGATAGAGGATAGGATAGGATAGAGGATATGATAGGATAGAGGATCGGATAGGGGATTGGATAGGATAGAGGATAGGATAGGATAGAGGATAGGATAGGATAGAGGATATGATGGAATAGAGGATCGGATAGGATAGAGGATAGGATAGGATAGAGGATACGATAGGATAGAGGATAGGATAGGATAGAGGATAGGATATAGGATTGGATAGGATAGAGGATAGGATGCGATAGTGGATAGGATAGATGATAGGATAGGATAGAAGATAGGATAGGATAGAGGATAGGATAGGATAGAGGATAGGATAGAGGATAGGATAGTGGATTGTATAGGATAGAGGATAGGATAGGATAGAGGATAGGATACGATAGAGGATAGGATATTATAGAGGATAGGATAGGATAGAGGATAGGATAGGATAGAGGATAGGATAGGATAGGATAGAGGATAGGATAGAGGATAGGATAGAGGATAGGATAGGATAGAGGATAGAATAGGATAGAGGATAGGACAAGATTGAGGATAGGATAGGATAGAGGATAGGATATTATAGAGGATAGGATAGGATAGAGGATAAGATAGGATAGAGGATAGGATAGGATAGAGGATAGGATAGGATAGGATAGAGGATAGGATAGGATAGAGGATAGGATACGATAGAGGATAGGATAGGATAGAGGATTGGATTGGATAGAGGATAGGATATTATAGAGGATAGGATAGGATAGAGGATAAGATAGGATAGAGGATAGGATAGGTTAGACGATAGGATAGGATAGAGGATAGGATAGGATAGAGGATAGGATAGGATAGAGGATAGGATAGGATAGAGGATAGGATAGAGGATAGGATAGAGGATAGGATAGAGGATAGGATAGAGGATAGGATAGGATAGAGGATAGAATAGGATAGAGGATAGGACAAGATTGAGGATAGGATAGGATAGAGGATAGGATATTATAGAGGATAGGATAGGATAGAGGATAAGATAGGATAGAGGATAGGATAGGATAGAGGATAGGATAGGATAGGATAGAGGATAGGATAGGATAGAGGATAGGATAGGATAGAGGAGATGATAGGATAGAGGATAGGATAGGATAGGATAGAGGATAGGATAGGGTAGAGGATAGGATAGGATAGAGGATAGGATAGGTGATTGGATAGGATAGAGGATAGGATAGGATAGAGGATCGGATAGGTGATTGGATAGGATAGAGGATAGGATAGGATAGAGGATAGGATAGGATAGAAGATAGGATAGGATAGAGGAGAGTATAGGATAGTGGATAGGACAGCATAGAGGATAGGATAGGTGATTGGATAGGATAGAGGATAGGATAGGATAGAGGATAGTATAGGATAGAGGATAGGATATCATAGAGGATAGGATAGGATAGAGGATAGGATAGGGTAGGATAGGATAGAGGATAGGATAGGATACAGGATAGGATAGGATGGAGGATAGGATAGGATAGAGGATAGGATAGGATAGAGGATAGGATAGGATAGAGGATAGGATAGGATAGAGGATAGGATAGGATAGAGGATAGGATAGGATAGAGGATAGGATAGGATAGAGGATAGGATATAGGATTGGATAGGATAGAGGATAGGATGCGATAGTGGATAGGATAGAAGATGGGATAGGATAGAGGATAGGATAGGATAGAGGATAGGATAGAGGATAGGATAGTGGATTGTATAGGATAGAGGATAGGATAGGATAGAGGATAGGATACGATAGAGGATAGGATATTATAGAGGATAGGATAGGATAGAGGATAGGATAGGATAGAGGATAGGATAGGATAGAGGATAGCATAGGATAGAGGATATGATAGGATAGAGGATAGGATAGGATAGAGGAGAGGATAGGATAGAGGATAGGATACGATAGAGGATAGGATATTATAGAGGATAGGATAGGATAGAGGATAGGATAGGATAGAGGATAGGATAGGATAGAGGATTGGATTGGATAGAGGATAGGATATTATAGAGGATAGGATAGGATAGAGGATAGGATAGGATAGAGGATAGGATAGAGGATAGGATAGAGGATACGATAGAGGATAGGATAGGGGATAGGATAGGATAGAGGATAGAATAGGATAGAGGATAGGATAGGATTGAGGATAGGATAGGATAGAGGATAGGATATTATAGAGGATAGGATAGGATAGAGGATAAGATAGGATAGAGGATAGGATAGGATAGAGGATAGGATAGGATAGGATAGAGGATAGGATAGGATAGAGGATAGGATAGGATAGAGGAGATGATAGGATAGAGGATAGGATAGGATAGAGGATAGGATAGGATAGGATAGAGGATAGGATAGGATAGAGGATAGGATAGGATAGAGGAGATGATAGGATAGAGGAGATGATAGGATAGAGGATAGGATAGGATAGGATAGAGGATAGGATAGGGGATTGTATAGGATAGAGGACAGGAGACGATAGAGGATAGGATAGGTTAGAGGATAGGATAGGATAGAGGATAGGATAGGATAGAGGATAGGATAGGATAGAGGATAGGATAGGATAGAGGATAGGATAGGATTGAGGATAGAATAGAATAGAGGAAAGGATAGGATAGAGGATCGGATAGGTGATTGGATAGGATAGAGGATAGGATAGGATAGAGGATCGGATAGGATAGGATAGAGGATAGGATAGGATAGGATAGAGGATACGATATTATAGAGGATTGGATAGGATAGAGGATAGGATCGGATAGAGGATAGGATAAGGGATTGGTAAGGATAGAGGAAAGAATAGGATAGAGGATAGGATATAGGATTGGATAGGTTAGAGGATAGGATACGATAGTGTATAGGATAGATGATAGGATATAATAGAGGATAGGATAGGATAGAGGATAGGATAGGGGATTGGATAGGATAGAGGAAAGGATAGGGTAGAGGATAGGATAGGATTGAGGATAGGATAGGATAGAG
Source organism: Halictus rubicundus (assembly GCF_050948215.1). Classification (NCBI taxonomy): domain Eukaryota; kingdom Metazoa; phylum Arthropoda; class Insecta; order Hymenoptera; family Halictidae; genus Halictus; species Halictus rubicundus. The sequence continues at coordinate 187,793 of NW_027488881.1, forward strand.
GAAAGGATAGGATAGAGGATCGGATAGGATAGGATAGAGTATAGGATTGGATAGAGGATACGATATTATAGAGGATAGGATAGGATAGAGGATAAGATAGGATAGAGGATAGGATAGGATAGAGGATAGGATAGGATAGGGTAGAGGATAGGATAGTATAGAGGATATGATAGGATAGAGGATCGGATAGGGGATTGGATAGGATAGAGGATAGGATAGCGGATAGGATATTATAGAGTATAGAATAGGATAGAGGATAGGATAGGATAGAGGATAGAATAGGATTGATGATAGGATAGGATAGAGGAAAGGATAGGATAGAGGATCGGATAGGTGATTGGATAGGATAGAGGATAGGATAGGATAGAGGATAGTATTGGATAGAGGATAGGATATCATAGAGGATAGGATAGGATAGAGGATAGGATAGGGTAGGATAGGATAGAGGATAGGATAGGATACAGGATAGGATAGGATGGAGGATAGGATAGGATAGGGGATAGGATAGGATAGAGGATAGGATAGGATAGAGGATAGGATAGGATAGAGGATATGATAGGATAGGGGATCAGATAGGATAGAGGATAGGATAGGATAGAGGATAGAATACGATAGAGGATAGGATATCATAGAGGATAGGATAGGATAGAGGATAGGATAGGGTAGGATAGGATAGAGGATAGGATAGGATACAGGATAGGATAGGATGGAGGATAGGATAGGATAGAGGATAGGATAGGATAGAGGATAGGATAGGATAGAGGATAGGATAGGATAGAGGATATGATAGGATAGAGGATCGGATAGGATAGAGGATAGGATAGGATAGAGGATAGGATAGGATAGAGGATAGGATAGGATAGAGGATAGGATATAGGATTGGATAGGATAGAGGATAGGATGCGATAGTGGATAGGATAGATGATAGGATAGGATAGAAGATAGGATAGGATAGAGGATAGGATAGGATAGAGGATAGGATAGAGGATAGGATAGTGGATTGAATAGGATAGAGGATAGGATAGGATAGAGGATAGGATACGATAGAGGATAGGATATTATAGAGGATAGGATAGGATAGAGGATAGGATAGGATAGAGGATAGGATAGGATAGAGGATAGGATAGGATAGAGGACAGGATAGGATAGAGGATAGGATAGGGTAGAGGATAGGATAGGATAGAGGATAGGATAGGAGATTGGATAGGATACGATAGAGGATAGGATATTATAGAGGATAGGATAGGATAGAGGATAGGATAGGATAGAGGATAGGATAGGATAGAGGATTGGATTGGATAGAGGATAGGATATTATAGAGGATAGGATAGGATAGAGGATAAGATAGGATAGAGGATAGGATAGGTTAGACGATAGGATAGGATAGAGGATAGGATAGGATAGAGGATAGGATAGGATAGAGGATAGGATAGGATAGAGGATAGGATAGAGGATAGGATAGAGGATAGGATAGGATAGAGGATAGAATAGGATAGAGGATAGGATAGGATTGAGGATAGGATAGGATAGAGGATAGGATATTATAGAGGATAGGATAGGATAGAGGATAAGATAGGATAGAGGATAGGATAGGATAGAGGATAGGATAGGATAGAGGATAGGATAGAGGATAGGATAGAGGATAGGATAGAGGATAGGATAGAGGATAGGATAGGATAGAGGATAGAATAGGATAGAGGATAGGATAGGATAGAGGATAGGATAGGATAGGATAGAGGATAGGATATAGGATTGGATAGGATAGAGGATAGGATACGATAGTGGATAGGATAGAAGATAGGATAGGATAGAGGATAGGATAGGATAGAGGATAGGATAGAGGATAGGATAGAGGATAGGATAGAGGATAGGATAGTGGATTGTATAGGATAGAGGATAGGATAGGATAGAGGATAGGATACGATAGAGGATAGGATATTATAGAGGATAGGATAGGATAGAGGATAGGATAGGATAGAGGATAGGATAGGATAGAGGATAGGATAGGATAGAGGATAGGATAGGATAGAGGATAGGATAGGATAGAGGATAGGATAGGATAGAGGATAGGATAGGGTAGAGGATAGGATAGGATAGAGGATAGGATAGGAGATTGGATAGGATAGAGGATAGGATATAGGATTGGATAGGTTAGAGGATAGGATACGATAGTGTATAGGATAGATGATAGGATAGGATAGAGGATAGGATAGGGGATTGGATAGGATAGAGGAAAGGATAGGATAGAGGATAGGATAGGATTGAGGATAGGATAGGATAGAGGATAGGATAGAGGATAGGATAGAGGATAGGATAGAGGATAGGATAGAGGATAGGATAGGATAGAGGATAGAATAGGATAGAGGATAGGATAGGATAGAGGATAGGATAGGATAGGATAGAGGATAGGATATAGGATTGGATAGGATAGAGGATAGGATACGATAGTGGATAGGATAGATGATAGGATAGGATAGAAGATAGGATAGGATAGAGGATAGGATAGGATAGAGGATAGGATAGAGGATAGGATAGAGGATAGGATAGTGGATTGTATAGGATAGAGGATAGGATAGGATAGAGGATAGGATACGATAGAGGATAGGATATTATAGAGGATAGGATAGGATAGAGGATAGGATAGGATAGAGGATAGGATAGGATAGAGGATAGGATAGGATAGAGGATAGGATAGGATAGAGGATAGGATAGGATAGAGGATAGGATAGGATAGAGAATAGGATACGGTAGAGGATAGGATAGGATAGAGGATAGGATAGGAGATTGGATAGGATAGAGGATAGGATAGGATAGGATAGAGGATAGGATAGGATAGAGGATAGGATAGGATAGAGGATAGCATAGGATAGAGGATATGATAGGATAGAGGATAGGATAGGATAGAGGATAGGATAGGATAGAGGATAGGATACGATAGAGGATAGGATATTATAGAGGATAGGATAGGATAGAGGATAGGATAGGATAGAGGATAGGATACGATAGAGGATAGGATAGGATAGAGGATAGGATAGGGGATTGGACAGGATAGAGGATAGGATCGGATAGAGGATAGGATAGGGGATTGGATAGGATAGAGGAAAGGATAGGATAGAGGATAGGATAGGATAGAGGATAGGATATAGGATTGGATAGGTTAGAGGATAGGATACGATAGTGTATAGGATAGATGATAGGATAGGATAGAGGATAGGATAGCATAGAGGATAGGATAGGGGATTGGATAGGATAGAGGAAAGGATAGGATAGAGGATAGGATAGGATTGAGGATAGGATAGGATAGAGGAAAGGATAGGATAGAGGATCGGATAGGATAGGATAGAGTATAGGATTGGATAGAGGATACGATATTATAGAGGATAGGATAGGATAGAGGATAGGATATAGGATTGGATAGGTTAGAGGATAGGATACGATAGTGTATAGGATAGATGATAGGATAGGATAGAGGATAGGATAGCATAGAGGATAGGATAGGGGATTGGATAGGATAGAGGAAAGGATAGGATAGAGGATAGGATAGGATTGAGGATAGGATAGGATAGAGGAAAGGATAGGATAGAGGATCGGATAGGATAGGATAGAGTATAGGATTGGATAGAGGATACGATATTATAGAGGATAGGATAGGATAGAGGATAAGATAGGATAGAGGATAGGATAGGATAGAGGATAGGATAGGATAGGATAGAGGATAGGATAGGATAGAGGATATGATAGGATAGAGGATCGGATAGGGGATTGGATAGGATAGAGGATAGGATAGCGGATAGGATAGGATAGAGTATAGAATAGGATAGAGGATAGGATAGGATAGAGGATAGAATAGGATTGATGATAGGATAGGATAGAGGAAAGGATAGGATAGAGGATCGGATAGGTGATTGGATAGGATAGAGGATAGGATAGGATAGAGGATAGGATAGGATAGAGGATAGGATAGGATAGAGGATAGGATAGGATAGAGGAGATGATAGGATAGAGGATAGGATAGGATAGGATAGAGGATAGGATAGGGTAGAGGATAGGATAGGTGATTGGATAGGATAGAGGATAGGATAGGATAGAGGATAGGATACGATGGAGGATAGGATAGGATAGAGGATAGGATAGGATAGAGGATAGGATAGGGTAGGATAGGATAGAGGATAGGATAGGATACAGGATAGGATAGGATGGAGGATAGGATAGGATAGAGGATAGGATAGGATAGAGGATAGGATAGGATAGAGGATATGATAGGATAGAGGATCGGATAGGATAGAGGATAGGATAGGATAGAGGATAGAATACGATAGAGGATAGGATATTATAGAGGATAGGATAGGATAGAGGATAGGATAGGATAGAGGATAGGATAGGATAGAGGATAGGATAGGATAGAGGATAGGATAGGATAGAGGATAGGATAGGATAGAGGATAGGATAGAGGATAGGATAGGATAGAGGATAGGATATAGGATTGGATAGGATAGAGGATAGGATACGATAGTGGATAGGATAGATGATAGGATAGGATAGAAGATAGGATAGGATAGGATAGAGGATAGGATAGAGGATAGGATAGTGGATTGTATAGGATAGAGGATAGGATAATAGAGAGGATAGGATACGATAGAGGATAGGATATTATAGAGGATAGGATAGGATAGAGGATAGGATAGGATAGAGGATAGGATAGGATAGAGGATAGGATAGGATAGAGGATAGGATAGGATAGAGGATAGGATAGGGTAGAGGATAGGATAGGATAGAGGATAGGATAGGAGATTGGATAGGATAGAGGATAGGATAGGATAGGATAGAGGATAGGATAGGATAGAGGATAGGATAGGATAGAGGATAGCATAGGATAGAGGATATGATAGGATAGAGGATAGGATAGGATAGAGGATAGGATAGGATAGAGGATAGGATACGATAGAGGATAGGATATTATAGAGGATAGGATAGGATAGAGGATAGGATAGGATAGACGATAGGATACGATAGAGGATAGGATAGGATAGAGGATAGGATAGGGGATTGGATAGGATAGAGGATAGGATCGGATAGAGGATAGGATAGGGGATTGGATAGGATAGAGGAAAGGATAGGATAGAGGATAGGATAGGATAGAGGATAGGATATAGGATTGGATAGGTTAGAGGATAGGATACGATAGTGTATAGGATAGATGATAGGATAGGATAGAGGATAGGATAGGATAGAGGATAGGATAGGGGATTGGATAGGATAGAGGAAAGGATAGGATAGAGGATAGGATAGGATTGAGGATAGGATAGGATAGAGGAAAGGATAGGATAGAGGATCGGATAGGATAGGATAGAGTATAGGATTGGATAGAGGATACGATATTATAGAGGATAGGATAGGATAGAGGATAAGATAGGATAGAGGATAGGATAGGATAGAGGATAGGATAGGATAGGATAGAGGATAGGATAGGATAGAGGATATGATAGGATAGAGGATCGGATAGGGGATTGGATAGGATAGAGGATAGGATAGCGGATAGGATAGGATAGAGTATAGAATAGGATAGAGGATAGGATAGGATAGAGGATAGAATAGGATTGATGATAGGATAGGATAGAGGAAAGGATAGGATAGAGGATCGGATAGGTGATTGGATAGGATAGAGGATAGGATAGGATAGAGGATAGTATAGGATAGAGGATAGGATAGGATAGAGGATAGGATAGGATAAGATAGAGGATAGGATAGGATAGAGGATAGGATAGGATAGAGGATAGGATAGGATAGAGGATAGGATAGGATAGAGGATAGGATAGGATAGAGGATAGGATAGGATAGAGGATAGGATAGGATAGAGGATAGGATAGGATAGAGGATAGGATAGGATAGAGGATATGATAGGATAGAGGATCGGATAGGGGATTGGATAGGATAGAGGATAGGATAGGATAGAGGATAGGATAGGATAGAGGATAGGATACGATAGAGGATAGGATAGGATAGAGGATAGGATAGGGGATTGGATAGGATAGAGGATAGGATCGGATAGAGGATAGGGTAGGGGATTGGATGGGATAGAGGAAAGGATAGGATAGAGGATAGGATAGGATAGAGGATAGGATATAGGATTGGATAGGTTAGAGGATAGCATACGATAGTGTATAGGATAGATGATAGGATAGGATAGAGGATAGGATAGGATAGAGGATAGGATAGGGGATTGGATAGGATAGAGGAAAGGATAGGAGAGAGGATAGGATAGGATTGAGGATAGGATAGGATAGCGGAAAGGATAGGATAGAGGATCGGATAGGATAGGATAGAGTATAGGATTGGATAGAGGATACGATATTATAGAGGATAGGATAGGATAGAGGATAAGATAGGATAGAGGATAGGATAGGATAGAGGATAGGATAAGATAGGATAGAGGATAGGATAGGATAGAGGATAGGATAGGATAGGATAGAGGATAGGATAGGATAGAGGATAGGATAGGATAGGATAGAGGATAGGATAGGATAGAGGATCGGATAGGGGATTGGATAGGATAGAGGATAGGATAGCGGATAGGATAGGATAGAGTATAGAATAGGATAGAGGATAGGATAGGATAGAGGATAGAATAGGATTGATGATAGGATAGGATAGAGGAAAGGATAGGATAGAGGATCGGATAGGTGATTGGATAGGATAGAGGATAGGATAGGATAGAGGATAGTATAGGATAGAGGATAGGATAGGATAGAGGATAGGATAGGATAAGATAGAGGATAGGATAGGATAGAGGATAGGATAGGATAGAGGATAGGATAGGATAGAGGATAGGATAGGATAGAGGATAGGATAGGATAGAGGATAGGATAGGATAGAGGATAGGATAGGATAGAGGATAGGATAGGATAGAGGATAGGATAGGATAGAGGATAGGATAGGATAGAGGATATGATAGGATAGAGGATCGGATAGGGGATTGGATAGGATAGAGGATAGGATATTATAGAGGATAGGATAGGATAGAGGATAGGATAGGATAGAGGATAGGATACGATAGAGGATAGGATAGGATAGAGGATAGGATAGGGGATTGGATAGGATAGAGGATAGGATCGGATAGAGGATAGGGTAGGGGATTGGATAGGATAGAGGAAAGGATAGGATAGAGGATAGGATAGGATAGAGGATAGGATATAGGATTGGATAGGTTAGAGGATAGCATACGATAGTGTATAGGATAGATGATAGGATAGGATAGAGGATAGGATAGGATAGAGGATAGGATAGGGGATTGGATAGGATAGAGGAAAGGATAGGAGAGAGGATAGGATAGGATTGAGGATAGGATAGGATAGCGGAAAGGATAGGATAGAGGATCGGATAGGATAGGATAGAGTATAGGATTGGATAGAGGATACGATATTATAGAGGATAGGATAGGATAGAGGATAAGATAGGATAGAGGATAGGATAGGATAGAGGATAGGATAGGATAGGATAGAGGATAGGATAGGATAGAGGATAGGATAGGATAGGATAGAGGATAGGATAGGATAGAGGATCGGATAGGGGATTGGATAGGATAGAGGATAGGATAGCGGATAGGATAGGATAGAGTATAGAATAGGATAGAGGATAGGATAGGATAGAGGATAGAATAGGATTGATGATAGGATAGGATAGAGGAAAGGATAGGATAGAGGATCGGATAGGTGATTGGATAGGATAGAGGATAGGATAGGATAGAGGATAGTATAGGATAGAGGATAGGATAGGATAGAGGATAGGATAGGATAAGATAGAGGATAGGATAGGATAGTGGATAGGATAGGATAGAGGATAGGATAGGATAGAGGATAGGATAGGATAGAGGATAGGATAGGATAGAGGATAGGATAGGATAGAGGATAGGATAGGGGATTGGATAGGATAGAGGATAGGATCGGATAGAGGATAGGATAGGGGATTGGATAGGATAGAGGAAAGGATAGGATAGAGGATAGGATAGGATAGAGGATAGGATATAGGATTGGATAGGTTAGAGGATAGCATACGATAGTGTATAGGATAGATGATAGGATAGGATAGAGGATAGGATAGGATAGAGGATAGGATAGGGGATTGGATAGGATAGAGGAAAGGATAGGATAGAGGATAGGATAGGATTGAGGATAGGATAGGATAGCGGAAAGGATAGGATAGAGGATCGGATAGGAGAGGATAGAGTATAGGATTGGATAGAGGATACGATATTATAGAGGATAGGGTAGGATAGAGGATAAGATAGGATAGAGGATAGGATAGGATAGAGGATAGGATAGGATAGGATAGAGGATAGGATAGGATAGAGGATATGATAGGATAGAGGATCGGATAGGGGATTGGATAGGATAGAGGATAGGATAGCGGATAGGATAGGATAGAGTATAGAATAGGATAGAGGATAGGATAGGATAGAGGATAGAATAGGATTGATGATAGGATAGGATAGAGGAAAGGATAGGATAGAGGATCGGATAGGTGATTGGATAGGATAGAGGATAGGATAGGATAGAGGATAGGATAGGATAGAGGAGATGATAGGATAGAGGATAGGATAGGATAGGATAGAGGATAGGATAGGGTAGAGGATAGGATAGGATAGAGGATAGGATAGGTGATTGGATATGATAGAGGATAGGATAGGATAGAGGATAGGATAGGATGGAGGATAGGATAGGATAGAGGATAGGATAGGATAGAGGATAGGATAGAGGATAGGATAGGATAGAGGATAGGATAGGATACAGGATAGGATGGGATGGAGGATAGGATAGGATAGAGGATAGGATAGGATAGAGGATAGGATAGGATAGAGGATAGGATAGGATAGAGGATATGATAGGATAGAGGATCGGATAGGATAGAGGATAGGATAGGATAGAGGATAGAATACGATAGAGGATAGGATATTATAGAGGATAGGATAGGATAGAGGATAGGATAGGATAGAGGATAGGATAGGATAGAGGATAGGATAGGATAGAGGATAGGATAGGATAGAGGATAGGATAGGATAGAGGATAGGATAGGATAGAGGATAGGATAGGATAGAGGATAGGATAGGATAGAGGATAGGATAGGATAGAGGATAGGATAGGATAGAGGATAGGATAGGAGATTGGATAGGATAGAGGATAGGAAACGATAGTGGATAGGATACATGATAGGATAGGATAGAAGATAGGATAGGATAGAGGATAGGATAGGATAGAGGATAGGATAGAGGATAGGATAGAGGATAGGATAGTGGATTGTATAGGATAGAGGATAGGATAGGATAGAGGATAGGATACGATAGAGGATAGGATATTATAGAGGATAGGATAGGATAGAAGATAGGATAGGATAGAGGATAGGATAGGATAGAGGATAGAGGATAGGATAGGATAGAGGATAGGATAGGATAGAGGATAGGATAGGGTAGAGGATAGGATAGGATAGAGGATAGGATAGGAGATTCGATAGGATAGAGGATAGGATAGGATAGGATAGAGGATAGGATAGGATAGAGGATAGCATAGGATAGAGGATATGATAGGATAGAGGATAGGATAGGATAGAGGATAGGATAGGAGAGGATAGGATACGATAGAGGATAGGATATTATAGAGGATAGGATAGGATAGAGGATAGGATAGGATAGAGGATAGGATACGATAGAGGATAGGATAGGATAGAGGATAGGATAGGGGATTGGATAGGATAGAGGATAGGATAGGATAGAGGATAGGATACGATAGAGGATAGGATATTATAGAGGATAGGATAGGATAGAGGATAGGATAGGATAGAGGATAGGATACGATAGAGGATAGGATAGGATAGAGGATAGGATAGGGGATTGGATAGGATAGAGGATAGGATCGGATAGAGGATAGGATAGGGGATTGGATAGGTTAGAGGATAGGATACGATAGTGTATAGGATAGATGATAGGATAGGATAGAGGATAGGATAGGGGATTGGATAGGATAGAGGAAAGGATAGGATAGAGGATAGGATAGGATTGAGGATAGGATAGGATAGAGGAAAGGATAGGATAGAGGATCGGATAGGATAGGATAGAGTATAGGATTGGATAGAGGATACGATATTATAGAGGATAGGATAGGATAGAGGATAAGATAGGATAGAGGATAGGATAGGATAGAGGATAGGATAGGATAGGATAGAGGATAGGATAGGATAGAGGATATGATAGGATAGAGGATCGGATAGGGGATTGGATAGGATAGAGGATAGGATAGCGGATAGGATAGGATAGAGTATAGAATAGGATAGAGGATAGGATAGGATAGAGGATAGAATAGGATTGATGATAGGATAGGATAGAGTATAGAATAGGATAGAGGATAGGATAGGATAGAGGATAGGATAGGATAAGATAGAGGATAGGATAGGATAGAGGATAGGATAGGATAGAGGATAGGATAGGTGATTGGATAGGATAGAGGATAGGATAGGATAGAGGATAGTATAGGATAGAGGATAGGATAGGATAGAGGATAGGATAGGATAAGATAGAGGATAGGATAGGATAGAGGATAGGATAGGATAGAGTATAGAATAGGATAGAGGATAGGATAGGATAGAGTATAGAATAGGATAGAGGATAGGATAGGATAGAGGATAGAATAGGATTGATGATAGGATAGGATAGAGGAAAGGATAGGATAGAGGATCGGATAGGTGATTGGATAGGATAGAGGATAGGATAGGATAGAGGATAGTATAGGATAGAGGATAGGATAGGATAGAGGATAGGATAGGATAAGATAGAGGATAGGATAGGATAGAGGATAGGATAGGATAGAGGATAGGATAGGATAGAGGATAGCATAGGATAGAGGATATGATAGGATAGAGGATAGGATAGGATAGAGGATAGGATAGGATAGAGAATAGGATACGATAGAGGATAGGATATTATAGAGGATAGGATAGGATAGAGGATAGGATAGGATAGAGGATAGGATACGATAGAGGATAGGATAGGATAGAGGATAGGATAGGGGATTGGATAGGATAGAGGATAGGATCGGATAGAGGATAGGATAGGGGATTGGATAGGATAGAGGAAAGGATAGGATAGAGGATAGGATAGGATAGAGGATAGGATATAGGATTGGATAGGTTAGAGGATAGGATACGATAGTGTATAGGATAGATGATAGGATAGGAAAGAGGATAGGATAGGATAGAGGATAGGATAGGGGATTGGATAGGATAGAGGAAAGGATAGGATAGAGGATAGGATAGGATTGAGGATAGGATAGGATAGAGGAAAGGATAGGATAGAGGATCGGATAGGATAGGATAGAGTATAGGATTGGATAGAGGATACGATATTATAGAGGATAGGATAGGATAGAGGATAAGATAGGATAGAGGATAGGATAGGATAGAGGATAGGATAGGATATGATAGAGGATAGGATAGGATAGAGGATATGATAGGATAGAGGATCGGATAGGGGATTGGATAGGATAGAGGATAGGATAGCGGATAGGATAGGATAGAGTATAGAATAGGATAGAGGATAGGATAGGATAGAGGATAGAATAGGATTGATGATAGGATAGGATAGAGGAAAGGATAGGATAGAGGATCGGATAGGTGATTGGATAGGATAGAGGATAGGATAGGATAGAGGATAGTATAGGATAGAGGATAGGATAGGATAGAGGATAGGATAGGATAAGATAGAGGATAGGATAGGATAGAGGATAGGATAGGATAGAGGATAGGATAGGATAGAGGATAGGATAGGATAGAGGATAGGATAGGATAGAGGATAGGATAGGATAGAGGATAGGATAGGATAGAGGATAGGATAGGATAGAGGATAGGATAGGATAGAGGATAGGATAGGATAGAGGATATGATAGGATAGAGGATCGGATAGGGGATTGGATAGGATAGAGGATAGGATATTATAGAGGATAGGATAGGATAGAGGATAGGATAGGATAGAGGATAGGATAGGATAGAGGATAGGATAGGATAGAGGATAGGATAGGGGATTGGATAGGATAGAGGATAGGATCGGATAGAGGATAGGGTAGGGGATTGGATAGGATAGAGGAAAGGATAGGATAGAGGATAGGATAGGATAGAGGATAGGATATAGGATTGGATAGGTTAGAGGATAGCATACGATAGTGTATAGGATAGATGATAGGATAGGATAGAGGATAGGATAGGATAGAGGATAGGATAGGGGATTGGATAGGATAGAGGAAAGGATAGGAGAGAGGATAGGATAGGATTGAGGATAGGATAGGATAGCGGAAAGGATAGGATAGAGGATCGGATAGGATAGGATAGAGTATAGGATTGGATAGAGGATACGATATTATAGAGGATAGGATAGGATAGAGGATAAGATAGGATAGAGGATAGGATAGGATAGAGGATAGGATAGGATAGGATAGAGGATAGGATAGGATAGAGGATAGGATAGGATAGGATAGAGGATAGGATAGGATAGAGGATCGGATAGGGGATTGGATAGGATAGAGGATAGGATAGCGGATAGGATAGGATAGAGTATAGAATAGGATAGAGGATAGGATAGGATAGAGGATAGAATAGGATTGATGATAGGATAGGATAGAGGAAAGGATAGGATAGAGGATCGGATAGGTGATTGGATAGGATAGAGGATAGGATAGGATAGAGGATAGTATAGGATAGAGGATAGGATAGGATAGAGGATAGGATAGGATAAGATAGAGGATAGGATAGGATAGAGGATAGGATAGGATAGAGGATAGGATAGGATAGAGGATAGGATAGGATAGAGGATAGGATAGGATAGAGGATAGGATAGGATAGAGGATAGGATAGGATAGAGGATAGGATAGGGGATTGGATAGGATAGAGGATAGGATCGGATAGAGGATAGGATAGGGGATTGGATAGGATAGAGGAAAGGATAGGATAGAGGATAGGATAGGATAGAGGATAGGATATAGGATTGGATAGGTTAGAGGATAGCATACGATAGTGTATAGGATAGATGATAGGATAGGATAGAGGATAGGATAGGATAGAGGATAGGATAGGGGATTGGATAGGATAGAGGAAAGGATAGGATAGAGGATAGGATAGGATTGAGGATAGGATAGGATAGCGGAAAGGATAGGATAGAGGATCGGATAGGATAGGATAGAGTATAGGATTGGATAGAGGATACGATATTATAGAGGATAGGGTAGGATAGAGGATAAGATAGGATAGAGGATAGGATAGGATAGAGGATAGGATAGGATAGGATAGAGGATAGGATAGGATAGAGGATATGATAGGATAGAGGATCGGATAGGGGATTGGATAGGATAGAGGATAGGATAGCGGATAGGATAGGATAGAGTATAGAATAGGATAGAGGATAGGATAGGATAGAGGATAGAATAGGATTGATGATAGGATAGGATAGAGGAAAGGATAGGATAGAGGATCGGATAGGTGATTGGATAGGATAGAGGATAGGATAGGATAGAGGATAGGATAGGATAGAGGAGATGATAGGATAGAGGATAGGATAGGATAGGATAGAGGATAGGATAGGGTAGAGGATAGGATAGGATAGAGGATAGGATAGGTGATTGGATATGATAGAGGATAGGATAGGATAGAGGATAGGATAGGATGGAGGATAGGATAGGATAGAGGATAGGATAGGATAGAGGATAGGATAGGGTAGGATAGGATAGAGGATAGGATAGGATACAGGATAGGATAGGATGGAGGATAGGATAGGATAGAAGATAGGATAGGATAGAGGATAGGATAGGATAGAGGATAGGATAGAGGATAGGATAGAGGATAGGATAGTGGATTGTATAGGATAGAGGATAGGATAGGATAGAGGATAGGATACGATAGAGGATAGGATATTATAGAGGATAGGATAGGATAGAGGATAGGATAGGATAGAGGATAGGATAGGATAGAGGATAGGATAGGATAGAGGATAGGATAGGATAGAGGATAGAGGATAGGATAGGATAGAGGATAGGATAGGATAGAGGATAGGATAGGGTAGAGGATAGGATAGGATAGAGGATAGGATAGGAGATTGGATAGGATAGAGGATAGGATAGGATAGGATAGAGGATAGGATAGGATAGAGGATAGCATAGGATAGAGGATATGATAGGATAGAGGATAGGATAGGATAGAGGATAGGATAGGATAGAGGATAGGATAGGATAGAGGATAGGATACGATAGAGGATAGGATATTATAGAGGATAGGATAGGATAGAGGATAGGATAGGATAGAGGATAGGATACGATAGAGGATAGGATAGGATAGAGGATAGGATAGGGGATTGGATAGGATAGAGGATAGGATAGGATAGAGGATAGGATACGATAGAGGATAGGATATTATAGAGGATAGGATAGGATAGAGGATAGGATAAGATAGAGGATAGGATACGATAGAGGATAGGATAGGATAGAGGATAGGATAGGGGATTGGATAGGATAGAGGATAGGATCGGATAGAGGATAGGATAGGGGATTGGATAGGTTAGAGGATAGGATACGATAGTGTATAGGATAGATGATAGGATAGGATAGAGGATAGGATAGGATAGAGGATAGGATAGGGGATTGGATAGGATAGAGGAAAGGATAGGATAGAGGATAGGATAGGATTGAGGATAGGATAGGATAGAGGAAAGGATAGGATAGAGGATCGGATAGGATAGGATAGAGTATAGGATTGGATAGAGGATACGATATTATAGAGGATAGGATAGGATAGAGGATAAGATAGGATAGAGGATAGGATAGGATAGAGGATAGGATAGGATAGGATAGAGGATAGGATAGGATAGAGGATATGATAGGATAGAGGATCGGATAGGGGATTGGATAGGATAGAGGATAGGATAGCGGATAGGATAGGATAGAGTATAGAATAGGATAGAGGATAGGATAGGATAGAGGATAGAATAGGATTGATGATAGGATAGGATAGAGGAAAGGATAGGATAGAGGATCGGATAGGTGATTGGATAGGATAGAGGATAGGATAGGATAGAGGATAGTATAGGATAGAGGATAGGATAGGATAGAGGATAGGATAGGATAAGATAGAGGATAGGATAGGATAGAGGATAGGATAGGATAGAGGATAGGATAGGATAGAGGATAGGATAGGATAGAGGATAGGATAGGATAGAGGATAGGATACGATAGAGGATAGGATAGGATAGAGGATAGGATAGGATAGAGGATAGGATAGGATAGAGGATAGGATAGGATAGAGGATATGATAGGATAGAGGATCGGATAGGGGATTGGATAGGATAGAGGATAGGATATTATAGAGTATATGATAGGATAGAGGATAGGATAGGATAGAGGATAGGATACGATAGAGGATAGGATAGGATAGAGGATAGGATAGGATAGAGGATATGATAGGATAGAGGATCGGATAGGGGATTGGATAGGATAGAGGATAGGATATTATAGAGGATAGGATAGGATAGAGGATAGGATAGGATAGAGGATAGGATACGATAGAGGATAGGATAGGATAGAGGATAGGATAGGGGATTGGATAGGATAGAGGATAGGATCGGATAGAGGATAGGGTAGGGGATTGGATAGGATAGAGGAAAGGATAGGATAGAGGATAGGATAGGATAGAGGATAGGATATAGGATTGGATAGGTTAGAGGATAGCATACGATAGTGTATAGGATAGATGATAGGATAGGATAGAGGATAGGATAGGATAGAGGATAGGATAGGGGATTGGATAGGATAGAGGAAAGGATAGGAGAGAGGATAGGATAGGATTGAGGATAGGATAGGATAGCGGAAAGGATAGGATAGAGGATCGGATAGGATAGGATAGAGTATAGGATTGGATAGAGGATACGATATTATAGAGGATAGGATAGGATAGAGGATAAGATAGGATAGAGGATAGGATAGGATAGAGGATAGGATAGGATAGGATAGAGGATAGGATAGGATAGAGGATAGGATAGGGGATTGGATAGGATAGAGGATAGGATCGGATAGAGGATAGGATAGGGGATTGGATAGGATAGAGGAAAGGATAGGATAGAGGATAGGATAGGATAGAGGATAGGATATAGGATTGGATAGGTTAGAGGATAGGATACGATAGTGTATAGGATAGATGATAGGATAGGATAGAGGATAGGATAGGGGATTGGATAGGATAGAGGAAAGGATAGGATAGAGGATAGGATAGGATTGAGGATAGGATAGGATAGAGGAAAGGATAGGATAGAGGATCGGATAGGATAGGATAGAGTATAGGATTGGATAGAGGATACGATATTATAGAGGATAGGATAGGATAGAGGATAAGATAGGATAGAGGATAGGATAGGATAGAGGATAGGATAGGATAGGATAGAGGATAGGATAGGATAGAGGATCGGATAGGGGATTGGATAGGATAGAGGATAGGATAGCGGATAGGATAGGATAGAGTATAGAATAGGATAGAGGATAGGATAGGATAGAGGATAGAATAGGATTGATGATAGGATAGGATAGAGGAAAGGATAGGATAGAGGATCGGATAGGTGATTGGATAGGATAGAGGATAGGATAGGATAGAGGATAGTATAGGATAGAGGATAGGATAGGATAGAGGATAGGATAGGATAAGATAGAGGATAGGATAGGATAGAGGATAGGATAGGATAGAGGATAGGATAGGATAGAGGATAGGATAGGATAGAGGATAGGATAGGATAGAGGATAGGATAGGATAGAGGATAGGATAGGATAGAGGATAGGATAGGGGATTGGATAGGATAGAGGATAGGATCGGATAGAGGATAGGATAGGGGATTGGATAGGATAGAGGAAAGGATAGGATAGAGGATAGGATAGGATAGAGGATAGGATATAGGATTGGATAGGTTAGAGGATAGCATACGATAGTGTATAGGATAGATGATAGGATAGGATAGAGGATAGGATAGTAGAGAGGATACGATAGGATAGAGGATAGGATAGGATAGAGGATAGGATAGGATAGAAGATAGGATAGGATAGAGGATAGGATAGGATAGAGGATAGGATAGAGGATAGGATAGTGGATTGTATAGGATAGAGGATAGGATAGGATAGAGGATAGGATAGGATAGAGGATAGGATAGGATAGAGGATAGGATAGGATAGAGGATAGGATAGGATAGAGGATAGGATAGGGTAGAGGATAGGATAGGATAGAGGATAGGATAGGAGATTGGATAGGATAGAGGATAGGATAGGATAGGATAGAGGATAGGATAGGATAGAGGATAGGATAGGATAGAGGATAGGATAGGATAGAGGATAGCATAGGATAGAGGATATGATAGGATAGAGGATAGGATAGGATAGAGGATAGGATAGGATAGAGGATAGGACACGATAGAGGATAGGATATTATAGAGGATAGGATAGGATAGAGGATAGGATAGGATAGAGGATAGGATACGATAGAGGATAGAGGATAGGATAGGGGATTGGATAGGATAGAGGATAGGATAGGATAGAGGATAGGATAGGATTGAGGATAGGATAGGATAGAGGATCGGATACGTGATTGGATAGTATAGAGGATAGGATAGGATAGAGGATAGGATAGGATAGAGGATAGGATAGGATAGGATAGAGGATAGGATAGGATAGAGGATAGGATAGGATAGAGGATAGGATAGGATTGAGGATAGGATAGGATAGAGGATAGGATATTATAGAGGATAGGATAGGATAGAGGATAGGATAGACGATAGGATAGGATAGAGGATAGGATAGGACAGAGGATAGGATAGGATAGAGGATAGGATAGGATAGAGGATAGGATAGGATAGAGGATAGGATAGGATAGAGGATAGGATAGGATAGAGGATAGGATAGGATAGAGGATAGGATGGGATAGAGGATAGGATAGGATAGAGGATAGGATAGGATAGAGGATAGGATAGAGGATAGGATAGGATAGAGGATAGGATAGGATAGGATAGAGGTTAGGATGGATAGAGTATAGAATAGGATAGAGGATAGGATAGGATAGAGGATAGGATAGGATTGAGGATAGTATAGGATAGAGGAAAGGATAGGATAGAGGATAGGATAGGATAGCGGATAGGATAGGATAGAGGATAGTATAGGATAGAGGATAGGATAGGATAGAGGATAGCATAGGATAGAGGATATGATAGGATAGAGGATAGGATAGGATAGAGGATAGGATAGGGTAGAGGATAGGATACGATAGAGGATAGGATATTATAGAGGATAGGATAGGATAGAGGATAGGATAGGATAGAGGATAGGATACGATAGAGGATAGGATAGGATAGAGGATAGGATAGGGGATTGGATAGGATAGAGGATAGGATCGGATAGAGGATAGGATAGGGGATTGGATAGGATAGAGGAAAGGATAGGATAGAGGATAGGATAGGATAGAGGATAGGATATAGGATTGGATAGGTTAGAGGATAGGATACGATAGTGTATAGGATAGATGATAGGATAGGATAGAGGATAGGATAGGATAGAGGATAGGATAGGGGATTGGATAGGATAGAGGAAAGCATAGGATAGAGGATAGGATAGGATTGAGGATAGGATAGGATAGAGGAAATGATAGGATAGAGGATCGGATAGGATAGGATAGAGTATAGGATTGGATAGAGGATACGCTATTATAGAGGATAGGATAGGATAGAGGATAGGATAGGATAGAGGATAGGATAGGATAGAGGATAGGATAGGATAGAGGATAGAATAGGATTGATGATAGGATAGGATAGAGGAAAGGATAGGATAGAGGATCGGATAGGTGATTGGATAGGATAGAGGATAGGATAGGATAGAGGATAGTATAGGATAGAGGATAGGATAGGATAGAGGATAGGATAGGATAAGATAGAGGATAGGATAGGATAGAGGATAGGATAGGATAGAGGATAGGATAGGATAGAGGATAGGATAGGATAGAGGATAGGATAGGATAGAGGATAGGATAGGATAGAGGATAGGATAGGATAGAGGATAGGATAGGATAGAGGATAGGATAGGATAGAGGATAGGATAGGATAGAGGATAGGATAGGATAGAGGATAGGATAGGATAGAGGATATGATAGGATAGAGGATCGGATAGGGGATTGGATAGGATAGAGGATAGGATATTATAGAGGATAGGATAGGATAGAGGATAGGATAGGATAGAGGATAGGATACGATAGAGGATAGGATAGGACAGAGGATAGGATAGGGGATTGGATAGGATAGGAGATTGGATAGGATAGAGGATAGGATAGGATAGGATAGAGGATAGGATACGATAGAGGATAGGATAGGATAGAGGATAGCATAGGATAGAGGATATGATAGGATAGAGGATAGGATAGGATAGAGGATAGGATAGGATAGAGGATAGGATACGATAGAGGATAGGATATTATAGAGGATAGGATAGGATAGAGGATAGGATAGGATAGAGGATAGGATACGATAGAGGATAGGATAGGATAGAGGATAGGATAGGGGATTGGATAGGATAGAGGATAGGATCGGATAGAGGATAGGATAGGATTGAGGATAGGATAGGATAGAGGAAAGGATAGGATAGAGGATCGGATAGGATAGGATAAAGTATAGGATTGGATAGAGGATACGATATTATAGAGGATAGGATAGGATAGAGGATAAGATAGGATAGAGGATAGGATAGGATAGAGGATAGGATAGGATAGGATAGAGGATAGGATAGGATAGAGGATATGATAGGATAGATGATCGGATAGGGGATTGGATAGGATAGAGGATAGGATAGCGGATAGGATAGGATAGAGTATAGAATAGGATAGAGGATAGGATAGGATAGAGGATAGAATAGGATTGATGATAGGATAGGATAGAGGAAAGGATAGGATAGAGGATCGGATAGGTGATTGGATAGGATAGAGGATAGTATAGGATAGAGGATAGGATAGGATAGAGGATAGGATAGGATAAGATAGAGGATAGGATAGGATAGAGGATAGGATAGGATAGAGGATAGGATAGGATAGAGGATAGGATAGGATAGAGGATAGGATAGGATAGAGGATAGGATAGGATAGAGGATAGGATAGGATAGAGGATAGGATAGGATAGAGGATAGGATAGGATAGAGGATAGGATAGGATAGAGGATATGATAGGATAGAGGATCGGATAGGGGATTGGATAGGATAGAGGATAGGATATTATAGAGGATAGGATAGGATAGAGGATAGGATAGGATAGAGGATAGGATATGATAGAGGATAGGATAGGACAGAGGATAGGATAGGGGATTGGATAGGATAGGAGATTGGATAGGATAGAGGATAGGATAGGATAGGATAGAGGATAGGATAGGATAGAGGATAGGATAGGATAGAGGATAGCATAGGATAGAGGATATGATAGGATAGAGGATAGGATAGGATAGAGGATAGGATAGGATAGAGGATAGGATACGATAGAGGATAGGATATTATAGAGGATATAATAGGATAGAGGATAGGATAGGATAGAGGATAGGATACGATAGAGGATAGGATAGGATAGAGGATAGGATAGGGGATTGGATAGGATAGAGGATAGGATCGGATAGAGGATAGGATAGGATTGAGGATAGGATAGGATAGAGGAAAGGATAGGATAGATGATCGGATAGGATAGGATAAAGTATAGGATTGGATAGAGGATACGATATTATAGAGGATAGGATAGGATAGAGGATAAGATAGGATAGAGGATAGGATAGGATAGAGGATAGGATAGGATAGGATAGAGGATAGGATAGGATAGAGGATATGATAGGATAGATGATCGGATAGGGGATTGGATAGGATAGAGGATAGGATAGCGGATAGGATAGGATAGAGTATAGAATAGGATAGAGGATAGGATAGGATAGAGGATAGAATAGGATTGATGATAGGATAGGATAGAGGAAAGGATAGGATAGAGGATCGGATAGGTGATTGGATAGGATAGAGGATAGGATAGGATAGAGGATAGTAGAGGATAGTATAGGATAGAGGATAGGATAGGATAGAGGATAGGATAGGATAAGATAGAGGATAGGATAGGATAGAGGATAGGATAGGATAGAGGATAGGATAGGATAGAGGATAGGATAGGATAGAGGATAGGATAGGATAGAGGATAGGATAGGATAGAGGATAGGATAGGATAGAGGATAGGATAGGATAGAGGATAGGATAGGATAGAGGATAGGATAGGATAGAGGATAGGATAGGATAGAGGATAGGATAGGATAGAGGATATGATAGGATAGAGGATAGGATAGGATAGAGGATAGGATAGGGTAGGATAGGATAGAGGATAGGATAGGATACAGGATAGGATAGGATGGAGGATAGGATAGGATAGAGGATAGGATAGGATAGAGGATAGGATAGGATAGAGGATAGGATAGGATAGAGGATATGATAGGATAGAGGATCGGATAGGATAGAGGATAGGATAGGATAGAGGATAGAATACGATAGAGGATAGGATATTATAGAGGATAGGATAGGATAGAGGATAGGATAGGATAGAGGATAGGATAGGATAGAGGATAGGATAGGATAGAGGATAGGATAGGATAGAGGATAGGATAGGATAGAGGATAGGATATGATAGAGGATAGGATAGGATAGAGGATAGGATAGGATAGAGGATAGGATATAGGATTGGATACGATAGAGGATAGGATACGATAGTGGATAGGATAGATGATAGGATAGGATAGAAGATAGGATAGGATAGAGGATAGGATAGGATAGAGGATAGGATAGAGGATAGGATAGTGGATTGTATAGGATTGAGGATAGGATAGGATAGAGGATAGGATAGGATAGAGGATAGGATAGGATAGAGGATAGGATAGGATAGAGGATAGGATAGGGTAGAGGATAGGATAGGATAGAGGATAGGATAGGAGATTGGATAGGATAGAGGATAGGATAGGATAGGATAGAGGATAGGATAGGATAGAGGATAGGATAGGATAGAGGATAGCATAGGATAGAGGATATGATAGGATAGAGGATAGGATAGGATAGAGGATAGGATAGGATAGAGGATAGGACACGATAGAGGATAGGATATTATAGAGGATAGGATAGGATAGAGGATAGGATAGGATAGAGGATAGGATACGATAGAGGATAGGATAGGATAGAGGATAGGATAGGGGATTGGATAGGATAGAGGATAGGATAGGATAGAGGATAGGATAGGATTGAGGATAGGATAGGATAGAGGATCGGATAGGTGATTGGATAGTATAGAGGATAGGATAGGATAGAGGATAGGATAGGATAGAGGATAGGATAGGATAGAGGATAGGATAGGATAGAGGATAGGATAGGTTAGAGGATAGGATAGGATAGAGGATAGGATAGGGTAGGATAGGATAGAGGATAGGATAGGATACAGGATAGGATAGGATGGAGGATAGGATAGGATAGAGGATAGGATAGGATAGAGGATAGGATAGGATAGAGGATAGGATAGGATAGAGGATATGATAGGATAGAGGATCGGATAGGATAGAGGATAGGATAGGATAGAGGATAGAATACGATAGAGGATAGGATATTATAGAGGATAGGATAGGATAGAGGATAGGATAGGATAGAGGATAGGATAGGATAGAGGATAGGATAGGATAGAGGATAGGATAGGATAGAGGATAGGATAGGATAGAGGATAGGATATGATAGAGGATAGGATAGGATAGAGGATAGGATAGGATAGAGGATAGGATATAGGATTGGATACGATAGAGGATAGGATACGATAGTGGATAGGATAGATGATAGGATAGGATAGAAGATAGGATAGGATAGAGGATAGGATAGGATAGAGGATAGGATAGAGGATAGGATAGTGGATTGTATAGGATAGAGGATAGGATAGGATAGAGGATAGGATAGGATAGAGGATAGGATAGGATAGAGGACAGGATAGGATAGAGGATAGGATAGGGTAGAGGATAGGATAGGATAGAGGATAGGATAGGAGATTGGATAGGATAGAGGATAGGATAGGATAGGATAGAGGATAGGATAGGATAGAGGATAGGATAGGATAGAGGATAGCATAGGATAGAGGATATGATAGGATAGAGGATAGGATAGGATAGAGGATAGGATAGGATAGAGGATAGGACACGATAGAGGATAGGATATTATAGAGGATAGGATAGGATAGAGGATAGGATAGGATAGAGGATAGGATACGATAGAGGATAGGATAGGATAGAGGATAGGATAGGGGATAGGATATTATAGAGGATAGGATAGGATAGAGGATAGGATAGAGGATAGGATAGGATAGAGGATAGGATAGGACAGAGGATAGGATAGGATAGAGGATAGGATAGGATAGAGGATAGGATAGGATAGAGGATAGGATAGGATAGAGGATAGGATAGGATAGAGGATAGGATAGGATAGATGATAGGATGGGATAGAGGATAGGATAGGATAGAGGATAGGATAGGATAGAGGATAGGATAGAGGATAGGATAGGATAGAGGATAGGATAGGATAGAGGATAGGATAGGATAGGATAGAGGTTAGGTTGGATAGAGTATAGAATAGGATAGAGGATAGGATAGGATAGAGGATAGGATAGGATTGAGGATAGTATAGGATAGAGGAAAGGATAGGATAGAGGATAGGATAGGATAGCGGATAGGATAGGATAGAGGATAGTATAGGATAGAGGATAGGATAGAGGATAGGATAGAGGATAGGATAGGATAGAGGATAGGATAGGATAGAGGATACGATAGGATAGAGGATAGGATAGGATAGAGGATAGGTTAGGATAGAGGATAGGATAGGATAGAGGATAGGATAGGATTGAGGATAGGATAGGATAGAGGATAGGATATTATAGAGGATAGGATAGGATAGAGGATAGGATAGGATAGAGGATGGGATAGGATAGCGGATAGGATAGGATATAGGATTGGATAGGATAGAGGATAGGATACGATAGAGGATAGGATAGGATAGAGGATAGGATAGGGGATTGGATAGGATAGAGGATAGGATAGGATAGAGGATAGGATAGGATTGAGGATAGGATAGGATAGAGGAAAGGATAGGATAGAGGATCGGGTAGGTGATTGGATAGGATAGAGGATAGTATAGGATAGAGGATAGGATAGGATAGAGGATAGGATAGGATAGAGGATAGGATAGGATAGAGGATAGGATAGGATAGAGGATAGGATAGGATAGAGGATATTATAGGATAGAGGATAGGATAGGATAGGATAGAGTATAGGATAGGATAGAGGATACAATATTATAGAGGATAGGATAGGATAGAGGAAACGATAGGGTATTGGATAGGATAGAGCATAGGATAAAGAATAGGATAGGATAGAGAATAGGATAGGGGATTGGATAGCATACGGGATTGGATAGGATAGAGGATAGGATACGATAGACGATAGGATAGGATGGAGGATAGGATAGGGGATTGGATAGGATAGAGTATAGGATAGGATAGGATAGGATAGAGGATACGATATTATAGAGGATTGGATAGGATAGAGGATAGGATCGGATAGAGGATAGGATAGGGGATTGGATAGGATAGATGAAAGGATAGAATAGAGGATAGGATAGGATAGAGGATAGGATATAGGATTGGATAGGTAAGAGGATAGGATACGATAGTGTATAGGATAGATGATAGGATAGGATAGAGGATAGGATAGGATAGAGGATAGGATAGGGGATTGGATAGGATAGAGGAAAGGATAGGATAGAGGATAGGATAGGATTGAGGATAGGATAGGATAGAGGAAAGGATAGGATAGAGGATCGGATAGGATAGGATAGAGTATAGGATTGGATAGAGGATACGATATTATAGAGAACAGGATAGGATAGAGGATAAGATAGGATAGAGGATAGGATAGGATAGAGGATAGGATAGGATAGGATAGAGGATAGGATAGGATAGAGGATATGATAGGATAGAGGATCGGATAGGGGATTGGATAGGATAGAGGATAGGATAGAGGATAGGATAGAGGATAGGATAGGGGATTGGATAGGATAGAGTATAGGATACGATAGAGGATAGGATCCGATAGAGGAAAGTATAGGGGGTTGGATAGGATAGAGGATAGGAGACGATAGAGGATAGGATAGGGGATTGGATAGGATAGAGGATAGGAGACGATAGAGGATAGGATAGGGGATTGTATAGGATAGAGGACAGGAGACGATAGAGGATAGGATAGGTTAGAGGATAGGATAGGATAGAGGATAGGATAGGATAGAGGATAGGATAGGATAGAGGATAGGATAGGATAGAGGATAGGATAGGATTGAGGATAGGATAGAATAGAGGAAAGGATAGGATAGAGGATCGGATAGGCGATTGGATAGGATAGAGGATAGGATAGGATAGAGGATCGGATAGGTGATTGGATAGGATACAGGGATAGGATAGGATAGAGGATAGGATAGGATAGGATAGAGGATACGATATTATAGAGGATTGGATAGGATAGAGGATAGGATCGGATAGAGGATAGGATAGGGGATTGGATAGGATAGAGGAAAGGATAGGATAGAGGATAGGATAGGATAGAGGATAGGATATGGGATTGGATAGGTTAGAGGATAGGATACGATAGTGTATAGGATAGATGATAGGATAGGATAGAGGATAGGATAGGATAGAGGATAGGATAGGGATTGGATAGGATAGAGGAAAGGATAGGATAGAGGATAGGATAGGATTGAGGATACGATAGGATAGAGGAAAGGATAGGATAGAGGATCGGATAGGATAGGATAGAGTATAGGATTGGATAGAGGATACGATATTATAGAGGATAGGATAGGATAGAGGATAAGATAGGATAGAGGATAGGATAGGATAGAGGATAGGATAGGATAGGATAGAGGATAGGATAGGATAGAGGATATGATAGGATAGAGGATCGGATAGGGGATTGGATAGGAGATAGATCATAGGATAGCGGATACGATAGGATAGAGTATAGAATAGGATAGAGGATAGGATAGGATAGAGGATAGAATAGGATTGATGATAGGATAGGATAGAGGAAAGGATAGGATAGAGGATCGGATAGGTGATTGGATAGGATAGAGGATAGGATAGGATAGAGGATAGTATAGGATAGAGGATAGGATAGGATAGAGGATAGGATAGGATAGAGGATAGGATAGGATAGAGGATATGATAGGATAGAGGATCGGATAGGGGATTGGATAGGATAGAGGATAGGATAGGATTGAGGATAGTATAGGATAGGATAGAGTATAGGATTGGATAGAGGATACGATATTATAGAGGATAGGATAGGATAGAGGATAAGATAGGATAGAGGATAGGATAGGATAGAGGATAGGATAGGATAGGATAGAGGATAGGATAGGATAGAGGATATGATAGGATAGAGGATCGGATAGGGGATTGGATAGGATAGAGGATAGGATAGCGGATAGGATAGGATAGAGTATAGAATAGGATAGAGGATAGGATAGGATAGAGGATAGAATAGGATTGATGATAGGATAGGATAGAGGAAAGGATAGGATAGAGGATCGGATAGGTGATTGGATAGGATAGAGGATAGGATAGGATAGAGGATAGGATAGGATAGAGGAGATGATAGGATAGAGGATAGGATAGGATAGGATAGAGGATAGGATAGGGTAGAGGATAGGATAGGATAGAGGATAGGATAGGTGATTGGATATGATAGAGGATAGGATAGGATAGAGGATAGGATAGGATGGAGGATAGGATAGGATAGAGGATAGGATAGGATAGAGGATAGGATAGGGTAGGATAGGATAGAGGATAGGATAGGATAGGGGATTGGATAGGATAGAGGAAAGGATAGGATAGAGGATAGGATAGGATTGAGGATAGGATAGATAGAGGAAAGGATAGGATAGAGGATCGGATAGGATAGGATAGAGTATAGGATTGGATAGAGGATACGATATTATAGAGGATAGGATAGGATAGAGGATAAGATAGGATAGAGGATAGGATAGGATAGAGGATAGGATAGGATAGGATAGAGGATAGGATAGGATAGAGGATATGATAGGATAGAGGATCGGATAGGGGATTGGATAGGATAGAGGATAGGATAGCGGATAGGATAGGATAGAGTATAGAATAGGATAGAGGATAGGATAGGATAGAGGATAGAATAGGATTGATGATAGGATAGGATAGAGGAAAGGATAGGATAGAGGATCGGATAGGTGATTGGATAGGATAGAGGATAGGATAGGATAGAGGATAGTATAGGATAGAGGATAGGATAGGATAGAGGATAGATAGGATAGGGATAAGATAGAGGATAGGATAGGATAGAGGATAGGATAGGATAGAGGATAGGATAGGATAGAGGATAGGATAGGATAGAGGATAGGATAGGATAGAGGATAGGATAGGATAGAGGATAGGATAGGATAGAGGATAGGATAGGATAGAGGATAGGATAGGATAGAGGATAGGATAGGATAGAGGATATGATAGGATAGAGGATCGGATAGGGGATTGGATAGGATAGAGGATAGGATATTATAGAGGATAGGATAGGATAGAGGATAGGATAGGATAGAGGATAGGATACGATAGAGGATAGGATAGGATAGAGGATAGGATAGGATAGAGGATATGATAGGATAGAGGATCGGATAGGGGATTGGATAGGATAGAGGATAGGATATTATAGAGGATAGGATAGGATAGAGGATAGGATAGGATAGAGGATAGGATACGATAGAGGATAGGATAGGATAGAGGATAGGATAGGGGATTGGATAGGATAGAGGATAGGATCGGATAGAGGATAGGGTAGGGGATTGGATAGGATAGAGGAAAGGATAGGATAGAGGATAGGATAGGATAGAGGATAGGATATAGGATTGGATAGGTTAGAGGATAGCATACGATAGTGTATAGGATAGATGATAGGATAGGATAGAGGATAGGATAGGGGATTGGATAGGATAGAGGAAAGGATAGGATAGAGGATAGGATAGGATAGAGGATAGGATATAGGATTGGATAGGTTAGAGGATAGGATACGATAGTGTATAGGATAGATGATAGGATAGGATAGAGGATAGGATAGGGGATTGGATAGGATAGAGGAAAGGATAGGATAGAGGATAGGATAGGATTGAGGATAGGATAGGATAGAGGAAAGGATAGGATAGAGGATCGGATAGGATAGGATAGAGTATAGGATTGGATAGAGGATACGATATTATAGAGGATAGGATAGGATAGAGGATAAGATAGGATAGAGGATAGGATAGGATAGAGGATAGGATAGGATAGGATAGAGGATAGGATAGGATAGAGGATCGGATAGGGGATTGGATAGGATAGAGGATAGGATAGCGGATAGGATAGGATAGAGTATAGAATAGGATAGAGGATAGGATAGGATAGAGGATAGAATAGGATTGATGATAGGATAGGATAGAGGAAAGGATAGGATAGAGGATCGGATAGGTGATTGGATAGGATAGAGGATAGGATAGGATAGGGGATAGTATAGGATAGAGGATAGGATAGGATAGAGGATAGGATAGGATAAGATAGAGGATAGGATAGGATAGAGGATAGGATAGGATAGAGGATAGGATAGGATAGAGGATAGGATAGGATAGAGGATAGGATAGGATAGAGGATAGGATAGGATAGAGGATAGGATAGGATAGAGGATAGGATAGGGGATTGGATAGGATAGAGGATAGGATCGGATAGAGGATAGGATAGGGGATTGGATAGGATAGAGGAAAGGATAGGATAGAGGATAGGATAGGATAGAGGATAGGATATAGGATTGGATAGGTTAGAGGATAGCATACGATAGTGTATAGGATAGATGATAGGATAGGATAGAGGATAGGATAGGATAGAGGATAGGATAGGGGATTGGATAGGATAGAGGAAAGGATAGGATAGAGGATAGGATAGGATTGAGGATAGGATAGGATAGCGGAAAGGATAGGATAGAGGATCGGATAGGATAGGATAGAGTATAGGATTGGATAGAGGATACGATATTATAGAGGATAGGATAGGATAGAGGATAAGATAGGATAGAGGATAGGATAGGATAGAGGATAGGATAGGATAGGATAGAGGATAGGATAGGATAGAGGATATGATAGGATAGAGGATCGGATAGGGGATTGGATAGGATAGAGGATAGGATAGCGGATAGGATAGGATAGAGTATAGAATAGGATAGAGGATAGGATAGGATAGAGGATAGAATAGGATTGATGATAGGATAGGATAGAGGAAAGGATAGGATAGAGGATCGGATAGGTGATTGGATAGGATAGAGGATAGGATAGGATAGAGGATAGGATAGGATAGAGGAGATGATAGGATAGAGGATAGGATAGGATAGGATAGAGGATAGGATAGGGTAGAGGATAGGATAGGATAGAGGATAGGATAGGTGATTGGATATGATAGAGGATAGGATAGGATAGAGGATAGGATAGGATGGAGGATAGGATAGGATAGAGGATAGGATAGGATAGAGGATAGGATAGGGTAGGATAGGATAGAGGATAGGATAGGATACAGGATAGGATAGGATGGAGGATAGGATAGGATAGAGGATAGGATAGGATAGAGGATAGGATAGGATAGAGGATAGGATAGGATAGAGGATATGATAGGATAGAGGATCGGATAGGATAGAGGATAGGATAGGATAGAGGATAGAATACGATAGAGGGTAGGATATTATAGAGGATAGGATAGGATAGAGGATAGGATAGGATAGAGGATAGGATAGGATAGAGGATAGGATAGGATAGAGGATAGGATAGGATAGAGGATAGGATAGGATAGAGGATAGGATAGGATAGAGGATAGGATAGGATAGAGGATAGGATAGGATAGAGGATAGGATAGGATAGAGGATAGGATAGGATAGAGGATAGGATATAGGATTGGATAGGATAGAGGATAGGATACGATAGTGGATAGGATACATGATAGGATAGGATAGAAGATAGGATAGGATAGAGGATAGGATAGGATAGAGGATAGGATAGAGGATAGGATAGAGGATAGGATAGTGGATTGTATAGGATAGAGGATAGGATAGGATAGGATAGAGGATAGGATAGGATAGAGGATAGCATAGGATAGAGGATATGATAGGATAGAGGATAGGATAGGATAGAGGATAGGATAGGATAGAGGATAGGATACGATAGAGGATAGGATATTATAGAGGATAGGATAGGATAGAGGATAGGATAGGATAGAGGATAGGATACGATAGAGGATAGGATAGGATAGAGGATAGGATAGGGGATTGGATAGGATAGAGGATAGGATAGGATAGAGGATAGGATACGATAGAGGATAGGATATTATAGAGGATAGGATAGGATAGAGGATAGGATAGGATAGAGGATAGGATACGATAGAGGATAGGATAGGATAGAGGATAGGATAGGGGATTGGATAGGATAGAGGATAGGATCGGATAGAGGATAGGATTGGGGATTGGATAGGATAGAGGAAAGGATAGGATAGAGGATAGGATAGGATATAGGATAGGATATAGGATTGGATAGGTTAGAGGATAGGATACGATAGTGTATAGGATAGATGATAGGATAGGATAGAGGATAGGATAGGATAGAGGATAGGATAGGGGATTGGATAGGATAGAGGAAAGGATAGGATAGAGGATAGGATAGGATTGAGGATAGGATAGGATAGAGGAAAGGATAGGATAGAGGATCGGATAGGATAGGATAGAGTATAGGATTGGATAGAGGATACGATATTATAGAGGATAGGATAGGATAGAGGATAAGATAGGATAGAGGATAGGATAGGATAGAGAATAGGATAGGATAGGATAGAGGATAGGATAGGATAGAGGATATGATAGGATAGATGATCGGATAGGGGATTGGATAGGATAGAGGATAGGATAGCGGATAGGATAGGATAGAGTATAGAATAGGATAGAGGATAGGATAGGATAGAGGATAGAATAGGATTGATGATAGGATAGGATAGAGGAAAGGATAGGATAGAGGATCGGATAGGTGATTGGATAGGATAGAGGATAGGATAGGATAGAGGATAGTATAGGATAGAGGATAGGATAGGATAGAGGATAGGATAGGATAAGATAGAGGATAGGATAGGATAGAGGATAGGATAGGATAGAGGATAGGATAGGATAGAGGATAGGATAGGATAGAGGATAGGATAGGATAGAGGATAGGATAGGATAGAGGATAGGATAGGATAGAGGATAGGATAGGATAGAGGATAGGATAGGATAGAGGATAGGATAGGATAGAGGATAGGATAGGATAGAGGATAGGATAGGATAGAGGATAGGATAGGATAGAGGATAGGATAGGGTAGGATAGGATAGAGGATAGGATAGGATACAGGATAGGATAGGATGGAGGATAGGATAGGATAGAGGATAGGATAGGATAGAGGATAGGATAGGATAGAGGATATGATAGGATAGAGGATCGGATAGGATAGAGGATAGGATAGGATAGAGGATAGAATACGATAGAGGATAGGATATTATAGAGGATAGGATAGGATAGAGGATAGGATAGTAGAGAGGATACGATAGGATAGAGGATAGGATAGGATAGAGGATAGGATAGGATAGAGGATAGGATAGGATAGAGGATAGGATAGGGTAGGATAGGATAGAGGATAGGATAGGATACAGGATAGGATAGGATGGAGGATAGGATAGGATAGAGGATAGGATAGGATAGAGGATAGGATAGGATAGAGGATATGATAGGATAGAGGATCGGATAGGATAGAGGATAGGATAGGATAGAGGATAGAATACGATAGAGGATAGGATATTATAGAGGATAGGATAGGATAGAGGATAGGATAGTAGAGAGGATACGATAGGATAGAGGATAGGATAGGATAGAGGATAGGATAGGATAGAAGATAGGATAGGATAGAGGATAGGATAGGATAGAGGATAGGATAGAGGATAGGATAGTGGATTGTATAGGATAGAGGATAGGATAGGATAGAGGATAGGATAGGATAGAGGATAGGATAGGATAGAGGATAGGATAGGATAGAGGATAGGATAGGATAGAGGATAGGATAGGGTAGAGGATAGGATAGGATAGAGGATAGGATAGGAGATTGGATAGGATAGAGGATAGGATAGGATAGGATAGAGGATAGGATAGGATAGAGGATAGGATAGGATAGAGGATAGGATAGGATAGAGGATAGCATAGGATAGAGGATATGATAGGATAGAGGATAGGATAGGATAGAGGATAGGATAGGATAGAGGATAGGACACGATAGAGGATAGGATATTATAGAGGATAGGATAGGATAGAGGATAGGATAGGATAGAGGATAGGATACGATAGAGGATAGAGGATAGGATAGGGGATTGGATAGGATAGAGGATAGGATAGGATAGAGGATAGGATAGGATTGAGGATAGGATAGGATAGAGGATCGGATAGGTGATTGGATAGTATAGAGGATAGGATAGGATAGAGGATAGGATAGGATAGAGGATAGGATAGGATAGAGGATAGGATAGGATAGAGGATAGGATAGGATTGAGGATAGGATAGGATAGAGGATAGGATATTATAGAGGATAGGATAGGATAGAGGATAGGATAGAGGATAGGATAGGATAGAGGATAGGATAGGACAGAGGATAGGATAGGATAGAGGATAGGATAGGATAGAGGATAGGATAGGATAGAGGATAGGATAGGATAGAGGATAGGATAGGATAGAGGATAGGATAGGATAGAGGATAGGATAGGATAGAGGATAGGATGGGATAGAGGATAGGATAGGATAGAGGATAGGATAGGATAGAGGATAGGATAGAGGATAGGATAGGATAGAGGATAGGATAGGATAGGATAGAGGTTAGGATGGATAGAGTATAGAATAGGATAGAGGATAGGATAGGATAGAGGATAGGATAGGATTGAGGATAGTATAGGATAGAGGAAAGGATAGGATAGAGGATAGGATAGGATAGCGGATAGGATAGGATAGAGGATAGTATAGGATAGAGGATAGGATAGGATAGAGGATAGCATAGGATAGAGGATATGATAGGATAGAGGATAGGATAGGATAGATGATAGGATAGGGTAGAGGATATAATACGATAGAGGATAGGATATTATAGAGGATAGGATAGGATAGAGGATAGGATAGGATAGAGGATAGGATACGATAGAGGATAGGATAGGATAGAGGATAGGATAGGGGATTGGATAGGATAGAGGATAGGATCGGATAGAGGATAGGATAGGGGATTGGATAGGATAGTGAAAGGATAGGATAGAGGATAGGATAGGATAGAGGATAGGATATAGGATTGGATAGGTTAGAGGATAGGATACGATAGTGTATAGGATAGATGATAGGATAGGATAGAGGATAGGATAGGATAGAGGATAGGATAGGGGATTGGATAGGATAGAGGAAAGGATAGGATAGAGGATAGGATAGGATTGAGGATAGGATAGGATAGAGGAAATGATAGGATAGAGGATCGGATAGGATAGGATAGAGTATAGGATTGGATAGAGGATACGATATTATAGAGGATAGGATAGGATAGAGGATAAGATAGGATAGAGGATAGGATAGGATAGAGGATAGGATAGGATAGGATAGAGGATAGGATAGGATAGAGGATATGATAGGATAGAGGATCGGATAGGGGATTGGATAGGATAGAGGATAGGATAGCGGATAGGATAGGATAGAGTATAGAATAGGATAGAGGATAGGATAGGATAGAGGATAGAATAGGATTGATGATAGGATAGGATAGAGGAAAGGATAGGATAGAGGATCGGATAGGTGATTGGATAGGATAGAGGATAGGATAGGATAGAGGATAGTATAGGATAGAGGATAGGATAGGATAGAGGATAGGATAGGATAAGATAGAGGATAGGATAGGATAGAGGATAGGATAGGATAGAGGATAGGATAGGATAGAGGATAGGATAGGATAGAGGATAGGATAGGATAGAGGATAGGATAGGATAGAGGATAGGATAGGATAGAGGATAGGATAGGATAGAGGATAGGATAGGATAGAGGATAGGATAGGATAGAGGATAGGATAGGATAGAGGATAGGATAGGATAGAGGATATGATAGGATAGAGGATCGGATAGGGGATTGGATAGGATAGAGGATAGGATATTATAGAGGATAGGATAGGATAGAGGATAGGATAGGATAGAGGATAGGATACGATAGAGGATAGGATAGGACAGAGGATAGGATAGGGGATTGGATAGGATAGGAGATTGGATAGGATAGAGGATAGGATAGGATAGGATAGAGGATAGGATACGATAGAGGATAGGATAGGATAGAGGATAGCATAGGATAGAGGATATGATAGGATAGAGGATAGGATAGGATAGAGGATAGGATAGGATAGAGGATAGGATACGATAGAGGATAGGATATTATAGAGGATAGGATAGGATAGAGGATAGGATAGGATAGAGGATAGGATACGATAGAGGATAGGATAGGATAGAGGATAGGATAGGGGATTGGATAGGATAGAGGATAGGATCGGATAGAGGATAGGATAGGATTGAGGATAGGATAGGATAGAGGAAAGGATAGGATAGAGGATCGGATAGGATAGGATAAAGTATAGGATTGGATAGAGGATACGATATTATAGAGGATAGGATAGGATAGAGGATAAGATAGGATAGAGGATAGGATAGGATAGAGGATAGGATAGGATAGGATAGAGGATAGGATAGGATAGAGGATAGGATAGCGGATAGGATAGGATAGAGTATAGAATAGGATAGAGGATAGGATAGGATAGAGGATAGAATAGGATTGATGATAGGATAGGATAGAGGAAAGGATAGGATAGAGGATCGGATAGGTGATTGGATAGGATAGAGGATAGGATAGGATAGAGGATAGTATAGGATAGAGGATAGGATAGGATAGAGGATAGGATAGGATAAGATAGAGGATAGGATAGGATAGAGGATAGGATAGGATAGAGGATAGGATAGGATAGAGGATAGGATAGGATAGAGGATAGGATAGGATAGAGGATAGGATAGGATAGAGGATAGGATAGGATAGAGGATAGGATAGGATAGAGGATAGGATACGATAGAGGATAGGATATTATAGAGGATATAATAGGATAGAGGATAGGATAGGATAGAGGATAGGATACGATAGAGGATAGGATAGGATAGAGGATAGGATAGGGGATTGGATAGGATAGAGGATAGGATCGGATAGAGGATAGGATAGGATTGAGGATAGGATAGGATAGAGGAAAGGATAGGATAGATGATCGGATAGGATAGGATAAAGTATAGGATTGGATAGAGGATACGATATTATAGAGGATAGGATAGGATAGAGGATAAGATAGGATAGAGGATAGGATAGGATAGAGGATAGGATAGGATAGGATAGATAATAGGATAGGATAGAGGATATGATAGGATAGATGATCGGATAGGGGATTGGATAGGATAGAGGATAGGATAGCGGATAGGATAGGATAGAGTATAGAATAGGATAGAGGATAGGATAGGATAGAGGATAGAATAGGATTGATGATAGGATAGGATAGAGGAAAGGATAGGATAGAGGATCGGATAGGATAGAGGATAGGATAGGATAGAGGATAGGATAGGATAGAGGATAGGATAGGATAGAGGATAGGATAGGATAGAGGATAGGATAGGATAGAGGATAGGATAGGATAGAGGATAGGATAGGATAGAGGATAGGATAGGATAGAGGATATGATAGGATAGAGGATCGGATAGGGGATTGGATAGGATAGAGGATAGGATATTATAGAGGATAGGATAGGATAGAGGATAGGATAGGATAGAGGATAGGATAGGATAGAGGATAGGATATGATAGAGGATAGGATAGGACAGAGGATAGGATAGGGGATTGGATAGGATAGGAGATTGGATAGGATAGAGGATAGGATAGGATAGGATAGAGGATAGGATAGGATAGAGGATAGGATAGGATAGAGGATAGGATCGGATAGAGGATAGGATAGGGGATTGGATAGGATAGTGAAAGGATAGGATAGAGGATAGGATAGGATAGAGGATAGGATATAGGATTGGATAGGTTAGAGGATAGGATACGATAGTGTATAGGATAGATGATAGGATAGGATAGAGGATAGGATAGGATAGAGGATAGGATAGGGGATTGGATAGGATAGAGGAAAGGATAGGATAGAGGATAGGATAGGATTGAGGATAGGATAGGATAGAGGAAATGATAGGATAGAGGATCGGATAGGATAGGATAGAGTATAGGATTGGATAGAGGATACGATATTATAGAGGATAGGATAGGATAGAGGATAAGATAGGATAGAGGATAGGATAGGATAGAGGATAGGATAGGATAGGATAGAGGATAGGATAGGATAGAGGATATGATAGGATAGAGGATCGGATAGGGGATTGGATAGGATAGAGGATAGGATAGCGGATAGGATAGGATAGAGTATAGAATAGGATAGAGGATAGGATAGGATAGAGGATAGAATAGGATTGATGATAGGATAGGATAGAGGAAAGGATAGGATAGAGGATCGGATAGGTGATTGGATAGGATAGAGGATAGGATAGGATAGAGGATAGTATAGGATAGAGGATAGGATAGGATAGAGGATAGGATAGGATAAGATAGAGGATAGGATAGGATAGAGGATAGGATAGGATAGAGGATAGGATAGGATAGAGGATAGGATAGGATAGAGGATAGGATAGGATAGAGGATAGGATAGGATAGAGGATAGGATAGGATAGAGGATAGGATAGGATAGAGGATAGGATAGGATAGAGGATAGGATAGGATAGAGGATAGGATAGGATAGAGGATAGGATAGGATAGAGGATAGGATAGGATAGAGGATATGATAGGATAGAGGATAGGATAGGATAGAGGATAGGATAGGATAGAGCATAGGATACGATAGAGGATAGGATATTATAGAGGATATAATAGGATAGAGGATAGGATAGGATAGAGGATAGGATACGATAGAGGATAGGATAGGATAGAGGATAGGATAGGGGATTGGATAGGATAGAGGATAGGATCGGATAGAGGATAGGATAGGATTGAGGATAGGATAGGATAGAGGAAAGGATAGGATAGATGATCGGATAGGATAGGATAAAGTATAGGATTGGATAGAGGATACGATATTATAGAGGATAGGATAGGATAGAGGATAAGATAGGATAGAGGATAGGATAGGATAGAGGATAGGATAGGATAGGATAGAGGATAGGATAGGATAGAGGATATGATAGGATAGATGATCGGATAGGGGATTGGATAGGATAGAGGATAGGATAGCGGATAGGATAGGATAGAGTATAGAATAGGATAGAGGATAGGATAGGATAGAGGATAGAATAGGATTGATGATAGGATAGGATAGAGGAAAGGATAGGATAGAGGATCGGATAGGTGATTGGATACGATAGAGGATAGGATAGGATAGAGGATAGTATAGGATAGAGGATAGGATAGGATAGAGGATAGGATAGGATAAGATAGAGGATAGGATAGGATAGAGGATAGGATAGGATAGAGGATAGGATAGGATAGAGGATAGGATAGGATAGAGGATAGGATAGGATAGAGGATAGGATAGGATAGAGGATAGGATAGGATAGAGGATAGGATAGGATAGAGGATAGGATAGGATAGAGGATAGGATAGGATAGAGGATAGGATAGGATAGAGGATAGGATAGGGTAGGATAGGATAGAGGATAGGATAGGATACAGGATAGGATAGGATGGAGGATAGGATAGGATAGAGGATAGGATAGGATAGAGGATAGGATAGGATAGAGGATAGGATAGGATAGAGGATATGATAGGATAGAGGATCGGATAGGATAGAGGATAGGATAGGATAGAGGATAGAATACGATAGAGGATAGGATATTATAGAGGATAGGATAGGATAGAGGATAGGATAGGATAGAGGATAGGATAGGATAGAGGATAGGATAGTGGATTGTATAGGATAGAGGATAGGATAGGATAGAGGATAGGATAGGATAGAGGATAGGATAGGATAGAGGATAGGATAGGATAGAGGATAGGATAGGATAGAGGATAGGATAGGGTAGAGGATAGGATAGGATAGAGGATAGGATAGGAGATTGGATAGGATAGAGGATAGGATAGGATAGGATAGAGGATAGGATAGGATAGAGGATAGGATAGGATAGAGGATAGCATAGGATAGAGGATATGATAGGATAGAGGATAGGATAGGATAGAGGATAGGATAGGATAGAGGATAGGACACGATAGAGGATAGGATATTATAGAGGATAGGATAGGATAGAGGATAGGATAGGATAGAGGATAGGATACGATAGAGGATAGGATAGGATAGAGGATAGGATAGGGGATTGGATAGGATAGAGGATAGGATAGGATAGAGGATAGGATAGGATTGAGGATAGGATAGGATAGAGGATCGGATAGGTGATTGGATAGTATAGAGGATAGGATAGGATAGAGGATAGGATAGGATAGAGGATAGGATAGGATAGAGGATAGGATAGGATAGAGGATAGGATAGGATTGAGGATAGGATAGGATAGAGGATAGGATATTATAGAGGATAGGATAGGATAGAGGATAGGATAGAGGATAGGATAGGATAGAGGATAGGATAGGATAGATGATAGGATGGGATAGAGGATAGGATAGGATAGAGGATAGGATAGGATAGAGGATAGGATAGAGGATAGGATAGGATAGAGGATAGGATAGGATAGAGGATAGGATAGGATAGAGGATAGGACACGATAGAGGATAGGATATTATAGAGGATAGGATAGGATAGAGGATAGGATAGGATAGAGGATAGGATACGATAGAGGATAGGATAGGATAGAGGATAGGATAGGGGATTGGATAGGATAGAGGATAGGATAGGATAGAGGATAGGATAGGATTGAGGATAGGATAGGATAGAGGATCGGATAGGTGATTGGATAGTATAGAGGATAGGATAGGATAGAGGATAGGATAGGATAGAGGATAGGATAGGATAGAGGATAGGATAGGATAGAGGATAGGATAGGATTGAGGATAGGATAGGATAGAGGATAGGATATTATAGAGGATAGGATAGGATAGAGGATAGGATAGGATAGAGGATAGGATAGGATAGAGGATAGGATAGAGGATAGGATAGGATAGAGGATAGGATAGGATAGAGGATACGATAGGATAGAGGATAGGATAGGATAGAGGATGGGATAGGATAGCGGATAGGATAGGATATAGGATTGGATAGGATAGAGGATAGGATACGATAGAGGATAGGATATTATAGAGGATAGGATAGGGGATTGGATAGGATAGAGGATAGGATAGGATAGAGGATAGGATAGGATTGAGGATAGGATAGGATAGAGGAAAGGATAGGATAGAGGATCGGGTAGGTGATTGGATAGGATAGAGGATAGTATAGGATAGAGGATAGAATAGGATAGAGGATAGGATAGGATAGAGGATAGGATAGGATAGAGGATAGGATAGGATAGAGGATAGGATAGGATAGAGGATATTATAGGATAGAGGATAGGATAGGATAGGATAGAGTATAGGATAGGATAGAGGATACGATATTATAGAGGATAGGATAGGATAGAGGAAACGATAGGGTATTGGATAGGATAGAGCATAGGATAAAGAATAGGATAGGATAGAGAATAGGATAGGGGATTGGATAGCATACGGGATTGGATAGGATAGAGGATAGGATACGATAGACGATAGGATAGGATGGAGGATAGGATAGGGGATTGGATAGGATAGAGTATAGGATAGGATAGGATAGGATAGAGGATACGATATTATAGAGGATTGGATAGGATAGAGGATAGGATCGGATAGAGGATAGGATAGGGGATTGGATAGGATAGATGAAAGGATAGAATAGAGGATAGGATAGGATAGAGGATAGGATATAGGATTGGATAGGTAAGAGGATAGGATACGATAGTGTATAGGATAGATGATAGGATAGGATAGAGCATAGGATAGGATAGAGGATAGGATAGGGGATTGGATAGGTTAGAGGAAAGGATAGGATAGAGGATAGGATAGGATTGAGGATAGGATAGGATAGAGGAAAGGATAGGATAGAGGATCGGATAGGATAGGATAGAGTATAGGATTGGATAGAGGATACGATATTATAGAGGATAGGATAGGATAGAGGATAAGATAGGATAGAGGATAGGATAGGATAGAGGATAGGATAGGATAGGATAGAGGATAGGATAGGATAGAGGATATGATAGGATAGAGGATCGGATAGGGGATTGGATAGGATAGAGGATAGGATAGCGGATAGGATAGGATAGAGTATAGAATAGGATAGAGGATAGGATAGGATAGAGGATAGAATAGGATTGATGATAGGATAGGATAGAGGAAAGGATAGGATAGAGGATCGGATAGGTGATTGGATAGGATAGAGGATAGGATAGGATAGAGGATATGATAGGATAGAGGATCGGATAGGGGATTGGATAGGATAGAGGATAGGATAGGATTGAGGATAGTATAGGATAGAGGAAAGGATAGGATAGAGGGTCGGATAGGTGATTGGATAGGATAGAGGATAGGATAGGATAGAGGATAGTATAGGATAGAGGATAGGATATCATAGAGGATAGGATAGGATAGAGGATAGGATAGGGTAGGATAGGATAGAGGATAGGATAGGATACAGGATAGGATAGGATGGAGGATAGGATAGGATAGAGGATAGGATAGGATAGAGGATAGGATAGGATAGAGGATAGGATAGGATAGAGGATAGGATAGGATAGAGGATACGATAGGATAGAGGATCGGAAAGGATAGAGGATAGGATAGGATAGAGGATAGGATAGGATAGAGGATAGGATAGGATAGAGGATAGGATAGGATAGAGGATAGGATAGGATAGAGGATAGGATAGGATAGAGGATAGGATAGGATAGGATAGAGGATAGGATAGGATAGAGGATATGATAGGATAGAGGATCGGATAGGGGATTGGATAGGATAGAGGATAGGATAGCGGATAGGATAGGATAGAGTATAGAATAGGATAGAGGATAGGATAGGATAGAGGATAGAATAGGATTGATGATAGGATAGGATAGAGGAAAGGATAGGATAGAGGATCGGATAGGTGATTGGATAGGATAGAGGATAGGATAGGATAGAGGATCGGATAGGATAGGATAGAGTATAGGATTGGATAGAGGATACGATATTATAGAGGATGGGATAGGATAGAGGATAAGATAGGATAGAGGATAGGATAGGATAGAGGATAGGATAGGATAGGATAGAGGATAGGATAGGATAGAGGATATGATAGGATAGAGGATCGGATAGGGGATTGGATAGGATAGAGGATAGGATAGAGGATAGGATAGGATAGAGGATATGATAGGATAGAGGATAGGATAGGATAGAGGATCGGATAGGATAGGATAGAGTATAGGATTGGATAGAGGATACGATATTATAGAGGATAGGATAGGATAGAGGATAAGATAGGATAGAGGATAGGATAGGATAGAGGATAGGATAGGATAGAGGATAGGATAGGATAGAGGATAGGATAGGGTAGAGGATAGGATAGGATAGAGGATAGGATAGGAGATTGGATAGGATAGAGGATAGGATAGGATAGGATAGAGGATAGGATAGGATAGAGGATAGGATAGGATAGAGGATAGCATAGGATAGAGGATATGATAGGATAGAGGATAGGATAGGATAGAGGATAGGATAGGATAGAGGATAGGACACGATAGAGGATAGGATATTATAGAGGATAGGATAGGATAGAGGATAGGATAGGATAGAGGATAGGATACGATAGAGGATAGGATAGGATAGAGGATAGGATAGGGGATTGGATAGTATAGAGGATAGGATAGGATAGAGGGTA
This sequence comes from Halictus rubicundus, assembly GCF_050948215.1. Classification (NCBI taxonomy): domain Eukaryota; kingdom Metazoa; phylum Arthropoda; class Insecta; order Hymenoptera; family Halictidae; genus Halictus; species Halictus rubicundus. The sequence continues at coordinate 230,010 of NW_027488881.1, forward strand.
GGATAGGATAGAGGATAGGATAGGATAGAGGATAGGATAGGATAGAGGATAGGATAGGATTGAGGATAGGATAGGATAGAGGATAGGATATTATAGAGGATAGGATAGGATAGAGGATAGGATAGAGGATAGGATAGGATAGAGGATAGGATAGGATTGAGGATAGGATAGGATAGAGGATCGGATAGGTGATTGGATAGTATAGAGGATAGGATAGGATAGAGGATAGGATAGGATAGAGGATAGGATAGGATAGAGGATAGGATAGGATAGAGGATAGGATAGGATTGAGGATAGGATAGGATAGAGGATAGGATATTATAGAGGATAGGATAGGATAGAGGATAGGATAGGATAGAGGATAGGATAGGATAGAGGATAGGATAGAGGATAGGATAGGATAGAGGATAGGATAGGATAGAGGATACGATAGGATAGAGGATAGGATAGGATAGAGGATGGGATAGGATAGCGGATAGGATAGGATATAGGATTGGATAGGATAGAGGATAGGATACGATAGAGGATAGGATATTATAGAGGATAGGATAGGGGATTGGATAGGATAGAGGATAGGATAGGATAGAGGATAGGATAGGATTGAGGATAGGATAGGATAGAGGAAAGGATAGGATAGAGGATCGGGTAGGTGATTGGATAGGATAGAGGATAGTATAGGATAGAGGATAGAATAGGATAGAGGATAGGATAGGATACAGGATAGGATAGGATAGAGGATAGGATAGGATAGAGGATAGGATAGGATAGAGGATATTATAGGATAGAGGATAGGATAGGATAGGATAGAGTATAGGATAGGATAGAGGATACGATATTATAGAGGATAGGATAGGATAGAGGAAACGATAGGGTATTGGATAGGATAGAGCATAGGATAAAGAATAGGATAGGATAGAGAATAGGATAGGGGATTGGATAGCATACGGGATTGGATAGGATAGAGGATAGGATACGATAGACGATAGGATAGGATGGAGGATAGGATAGGGGATTGGATAGGATAGAGTATAGGATAGGATAGGATAGGATAGAGGATACGATATTATAGAGGATTGGATAGGATAGAGGATAGGATCGGATAGAGGATAGGATAGGGGATTGGATAGGATAGATGAAAGGATAGAATAGAGGATAGGATAGGATAGAGGATAGGATATAGGATTGGATAGGTAAGAGGATAGGATACGATAGTGTATAGGATAGATGATAGGATAGGATAGAGGATAGGATAGGATAGAGGATAGGATAGGGGATTGGATAGGTTAGAGGAAAGGATAGGATAGAGGATAGGATAGGATTGAGGATAGGATAGGATAGAGGAAAGGATAGGATAGAGGATCGGATAGGATAGGATAGAGTATAGGATTGGATAGAGGATACGATATTATAGAGGATAGGATAGGATAGAGGATAAGATAGGATAGAGGATAGGATAGGATAGAGGATAGGATAGGATAGGATAGAGGATAGGATAGGATAGAGGATATGATAGGATAGAGGATCGGATAGGGGATTGGATAGGATAGAGGATAGGATAGCGGATAGGATAGGATAGAGTATAGAATAGGATAGAGGATAGGATAGGATAGAGGATAGAATAGGATTGATGATAGGATAGGATAGAGGAAAGGATAGGATAGAGGATCGGATAGGTGATTGGATAGGATAGAGGATAGGATAGGATAGAGGATATGATAGGATAGAGGATCGGATAGGGGATTGGATAGGATAGAGGATAGGATAGGATTGAGGATAGTATAGGATAGAGGAAAGGATAGGATAGAGGGTCGGATAGGTGATTGGATAGGATAGAGGATAGGATAGGATAGAGGATAGTATAGGATAGAGGATAGGATAGGATAGAGGATAGGATAGGGTAGGATAGGATAGGGTAGAGGATAGGATAGGATAGAGGATAGGATAGGATAGAGGATAGGATAGGATAGAGGATAGGATAGGATAGAGGATAGGATAGGATAGAGGATAGGATAGGATAGGATAGAGGATAGGATAGGATAGAGGATATGATAGGATAGAGGATCGGATAGGGGATTGGATAGGATAGAGGATAGGATAGCGGATAGGATAGGATAGAGTATAGAATAGGATAGAGGATAGGATAGGATAGAGGATAGAATAGGATTGATGATAGGATAGGATAGAGGAAAGGATAGGATAGAGGATCGGATAGGTGATTGGATAGGATAGAGGATAGGATAGGATAGAGGATCGGATAGGATAGGATAGAGTATAGGATTGGATAGAGGATACGATATTATAGAGGATGGGATAGGATAGAGGATAAGATAGGATAGAGGATAGGATAGGATAGAGGATAGGATAGGATAGGATAGAGGATAGGATAGGATAGAGGATATGATAGGATAGAGGATCGGATAGGGGATTGGATAGGATAGAGGATAGGATAGAGGATAGGATAGGATAGAGGATATGATAGGATAGAGGATAGGATAGGATAGAGGATCGGATAGGATAGGATAGAGTATAGGATTGGATAGAGGATACGATATTATAGAGGATAGGATAGGATAGAGGATAAGATAGGATAGAGGATAGGATAGGATAGAGGATAGGATAGGATAGGATAGAGGATAGGATAGGATAGAGGATATGATAGGATAGAGGATCGGATAGGGGATTGGATAGGATAGAGGATAGGATAGCGGATAGGATAGGATAGAGTATAGAATAGGATAGAGGATAGGATAGGATAGAGGATAGAATAGGATTGATGATAGGATAGGATAGAGGAAAGGATAGGATAGAGGATCGGATAGGTGATTGGATAGGATAGAGGATAGGATAGGATAGAGGATAGTATAGGATAGAGGATAGGATAGGATAGAGGATAGGATAGGATAAGATAGAGGATAGGATAGGATAGAGGATAGGATAGGATAGAGGATAGGATAGGATAGAGGATAGGATAGGATAGAGGATAGGATAGGATAGAGGATAGGATAGGATAGAGGATAGGATAGGATAGAGGATAGGATAGGATAGAGGATAGGATAGGATAGAGGATAGGATAGGATAGAGGATAGGATAGGATAGAGGATAGGATAGGATAGAGGATATGATAGGATAGAGGATAGGATAGGATAGAGGATAGGATAGGATAGAGCATAGGATACGATAGAGGATAGGATATTATAGAGGATATAATAGGATAGAGGATAGGATAGGATAGAGGATAGGATACGATAGAGGATAGGATAGGATAGAGGATAGGATAGGGGATTGGATAGGATAGAGGATAGGATCGGATAGAGGATAGGATAGGATTGAGGATAGGATAGGATAGAGGAAAGGATAGGATAGATGATCGGATAGGATAGGATAAAGTATAGGATTGGATAGAGGATACGATATTATAGAGGATAGGATAGGATAGAGGATAAGATAGGATAGAGGATAGGATAGGATAGAGGATAGGATAGGATAGGATAGAGGATAGGATAGGATAGAGGATATGATAGGATAGATGATCGGATAGGGGATTGGATAGGATAGAGGATAGGATAGCGGATAGGATAGGATAGAGTATAGAATAGGATAGAGGATAGGATAGGATAGAGGATAGAATAGGATTGATGATAGGATAGGATAGAGGAAAGGATAGGATAGAGGATCGGATAGGTGATTGGATACGATAGAGGATAGGATAGGATAGAGGATAGTATAGGATAGAGGATAGGATAGGATAGAGGATAGGATAGGATAAGATAGAGGATAGGATAGGATAGAGGATAGGATAGGATAGAGGATAGGATAGGATAGAGGATAGGATAGGATAGAGGATAGGATAGGATAGAGGATAGGATAGGATAGAGGATAGGATAGGATAGAGGATAGGATAGGATAGAGGATAGGATAGGATAGAGGATAGGATAGGATAGAGGATAGGATAGGATAGAGGATAGGATAGGGTAGGATAGGATAGAGGATAGGATAGGATACAGGATAGGATAGGATGGAGGATAGGATAGGATAGAGGATAGGATAGGATAGAGGATAGGATAGGATAGAGGATAGGATAGGATAGAGGATATGATAGGATAGAGGATCGGATAGGATAGAGGATAGGATAGGATAGAGGATAGAATACGATAGAGGATAGGATATTATAGAGGATAGGATAGGATAGAGGATAGGATAGGATAGAGGATAGGATAGGATAGAGGATAGGATAGTGGATTGTATAGGATAGAGGATAGGATAGGATAGAGGATAGGATAGGATAGAGGATAGGATAGGATAGAGGATAGGATAGGATAGAGGATAGGATAGGATAGAGGATAGGATAGGGTAGAGGATAGGATAGGATAGAGGATAGGATAGGAGATTGGATAGGATAGAGGATAGGATAGGATAGGATAGAGGATAGGATAGGATAGAGGATAGGATAGGATAGAGGATAGCATAGGATAGAGGATATGATAGGATAGAGGATAGGATAGGATAGAGGATAGGATAGGATAGAGGATAGGACACGATAGAGGATAGGATATTATAGAGGATAGGATAGGATAGAGGATAGGATAGGATAGAGGATAGGATACGATAGAGGATAGGATAGGATAGAGGATAGGATAGGGGATTGGATAGGATAGAGGATAGGATAGGATAGAGGATAGGATAGGATTGAGGATAGGATAGGATAGAGGATCGGATAGGTGATTGGATAGTATAGAGGATAGGATAGGATAGAGGATAGGATAGGATAGAGGATAGGATAGGATAGAGGATAGGATAGGATAGAGGATAGGATAGGATTGAGGATAGGATAGGATAGAGGATAGGATATTATAGAGGATAGGATAGGATAGAGGATAGGATAGAGGATAGGATAGGATAGAGGATAGGATAGGATAGATGATAGGATGGGATAGAGGATAGGATAGGATAGAGGATAGGATAGGATAGAGGATAGGATAGAGGATAGGATAGGATAGAGGATAGGATAGGATAGAGGATAGGATAGGATAGAGGATAGGACACGATAGAGGATAGGATATTATAGAGGATAGGATAGGATAGAGGATAGGATAGGATAGAGGATAGGATACGATAGAGGATAGGATAGGATAGAGGATAGGATAGGGGATTGGATAGGATAGAGGATAGGATAGGATAGAGGATAGGATAGGATTGAGGATAGGATAGGATAGAGGATCGGATAGGTGATTGGATAGTATAGAGGATAGGATAGGATAGAGGATAGGATAGGATAGAGGATAGGATAGGATAGAGGATAGGATAGGATAGAGGATAGGATAGGATTGAGGATAGGATAGGATAGAGGATAGGATATTATAGAGGATAGGATAGGATAGAGGATAGGATAGGATAGAGGATAGGATAGGATAGAGGATAGGATAGAGGATAGGATAGGATAGAGGATAGGATAGGATAGAGGATACGATAGGATAGAGGATAGGATAGGATAGAGGATGGGATAGGATAGCGGATAGGATAGGATATAGGATTGGATAGGATAGAGGATAGGATACGATAGAGGATAGGATATTATAGAGGATAGGATAGGGGATTGGATAGGATAGAGGATAGGATAGGATAGAGGATAGGATAGGATTGAGGATAGGATAGGATAGAGGAAAGGATAGGATAGAGGATCGGGTAGGTGATTGGATAGGATAGAGGATAGTATAGGATAGAGGATAGAATAGGATAGAGGATAGGATAGGATAGAGGATAGGATAGGATAGAGGATAGGATAGGATAGAGGATAGGATAGGATAGAGGATATTATAGGATAGAGGATAGGATAGGATAGGATAGAGTATAGGATAGGATAGAGGATACGATATTATAGAGGATAGGATAGGATAGAGGAAACGATAGGGTATTGGATAGGATAGAGCATAGGATAAAGAATAGGATAGGATAGAGAATAGGATAGGGGATTGGATAGCATACGGGATTGGATAGGATAGAGGATAGGATACGATAGACGATAGGATAGGATGGAGGATAGGATAGGGGATTGGATAGGATAGAGTATAGGATAGGATAGGATAGGATAGAGGATACGATATTATAGAGGATTGGATAGGATAGAGGATAGGATCGGATAGAGGATAGGATAGGGGATTGGATAGGATAGATGAAAGGATAGAATAGAGGATAGGATAGGATAGAGGATAGGATATAGGATTGGATAGGTAAGAGGATAGGATACGATAGTGTATAGGATAGATGATAGGATAGGATAGAGGATAGGATAGGATAGAGGATAGGATAGGGGATTGGATAGGTTAGAGGAAAGGATAGGATAGAGGATAGGATAGGATTGAGGATAGGATAGGATAGAGGAAAGGATAGGATAGAGGATCGGATAGGATAGGATAGAGTATAGGATTGGATAGAGGATACGATATTATAGAGGATAGGATAGGATAGAGGATAAGATAGGATAGAGGATAGGATAGGATAGAGGATAGGATAGGATAGGATAGAGGATAGGATAGGATAGAGGATATGATAGGATAGAGGATCGGATAGGGGATTGGATAGGATAGAGGATAGGATAGCGGATAGGATAGGATAGAGTATAGAATAGGATAGAGGATAGGATAGGATAGAGGATAGAATAGGATTGATGATAGGATAGGATAGAGGAAAGGATAGGATAGAGGATCGGATAGGTGATTGGATAGGATAGAGGATAGGATAGGATAGAGGATAGTATAGGATAGAGGATAGGATAGGATAGAGGATAGGATAGGATAGAGGATAGGATAGGATAGAGGATATGATAGGATAGAGGATCGGATAGGGGATTGGATAGGATAGAGGATAGGATAGGATTGAGGATAGTATAGGATAGAGGAAAGGATAGGATAGAGGGTCGGATAGGTGATTGGATAGGATAGAGGATAGGATAGGATAGAGGATAGTATAGGATAGAGGATAGGATATCATAGAGGATAGGATAGGATAGAGGATAGGATAGGGTAGGATAGGATAGAGGATAGGATAGGATACAGGATAGGATAGGATGGAGGATAGGATAGGATAGAGGATAGGATAGGATAGAGGATAGGATAGGATAGAGGATAGGATAGGATAGAGGATACGATAGGATAGAGGATCGGAAAGGATAGAGGATAGGATAGGATAGAGGATAGGATAGGATAGAGGATAGGATAGGATAGAGGATAGGATAGGATAGAGGATAGGATAGGATAGAGGATAGGATAGGATAGGATAGAGGATAGGATAGGATAGAGGATATGATAGGATAGAGGATCGGATAGGGGATTGGATAGGATAGAGGATAGGATAGCGGATAGGATAGGATAGAGTATAGAATAGGATAGAGGATAGGATAGGATAGAGGATAGAATAGGATTGATGATAGGATAGGATAGAGGAAAGGATAGGATAGAGGATCGGATAGGTGATTGGATAGGATAGAGGATAGGATAGGATAGAGGATCGGATAGGATAGGATAGAGTATAGGATTGGATAGAGGATACGATATTATAGAGGATGGGATAGGATAGAGGATAAGATAGGATAGAGGATAGGATAGGATAGAGGATAGGATAGGATAGGATAGAGGATAGGATAGGATAGAGGATATGATAGGATAGAGGATCGGATAGGGGATTGGATAGGATAGAGGATAGGATAGAGGATAGGATAGGATAGAGGATATGATAGGATAGAGGATAGGATAGGATAGAGGATAGGATAGGATAGATGATAGGATAGGATAGAGGATAGGATAGGATAGGATAGAGGATAGGATAGGATAGAGGATAGGATAGGATAGAGGATAGCATAGGATAGAGGATATGATAGGATAGAGGATAGGATAGGATAGAGGATAGGATAGGATAGAGGATAGGATACGATAGAGGATAGGATATTATAGAGGATATAATAGGATAGAGGATAGGATAGGATAGAGGATAGGATACGATAGAGGATAGGATAGGATAGAGGATAGGATAGGGGATTGGATAGGATAGAGGATAGGATCGGATAGAGGATAGGATAGGATTGAGGATAGGATAGGATAGAGGAAAGGATAGGATAGATGATCGGATAGGATAGGATAAAGTATAGGATTGGATAGAGGATACGATATTATAGATGATAGGATAGGATAGAGGATAAGATAGGATAGAGGATAGGATAGGATAGAGGATAGGATAGGATAGGATAGAGGATAGGATAGGATAGAGGATATGATAGGATAGATGATCGGATAGGGGATTGGATAGGATAGAGGATAGGATAGCGGATAGGATAGGATAGAGTATAGAATAGGATAGAGGATAGGATAGGATAGAGGATAGAATAGGATTGATGATAGGATAGGATAGAGGAAAGGATAGGATAGAGGATCGGATAGGTGATTGGATAGGATAGAGGATAGGATAGGATAGAGGATAGTATAGGATAGAGGATAGGATAGGATAGAGGATAGGATAGGATAAGATAGAGGATAGGATAGGATAGAGGATAGGATAGGATAGAGGATAGGATAGGATAGAGGATAGGATAGGATAGAGGATAGGATAGGATAGAGGGTAGGATAGGATAGAGGATAGGATAGGATAGAGGATAGGATAGGATAGAGGATAGGATAGGATAGAGGATAGGATAGGATAGAGGATAGGATAGGATGGAGGATAGGATAGGATAGAGGGTAGGATAGGATAGAGGATAGGATAGGGTAGGATAGGATAGAGGATAGGATAGAGGATAGGATAGGGTAGGATAGGATAGAGGATAGGATAGGATACAGGATAGGATAGGATGGAGGATAGGATAGGATAGAGGATAGGATAGGATAGAGGATAGGATAGGATAGAGGATAGGATAGGATAGAGGATATGATAGGATAGAGGATCGGATAGGATAGAGGATAGGATAGGATAGAGGATAGAATACGATAGAGGATAGGATATTATAGAGGATAGGATAGGATAGAGGATAGGATAGGATAGAGGATAGGATAGGATAGAGGATAGGATAGGATAGAGGATAGGATAGGATAGAGGATAGGATAGGATAGAGGATAGGATATGATAGAGGATAGGATAGGATAGAGGATAGGATAGGATAGAGGATAGGATATAGGATTGGATACGATAGAGGATAGGATACGATAGTGGATAGGATAGATGATAGGATAGGATAGAAGATAGGATAGGATAGAGGATAGGATAGGATAGAGGATAGGATAGAGGATAGGATAGTGGATTGTATAGGATAGAGGATAGGATAGGATAGAGGATAGGATAGGATAGAGGATAGGATAGGATAGAGGATAGGATAGGATAGAGGATAGGATAGGGTAGAGGATAGGATAGGATAGAGGATAGGATAGGAGATTGGATAGGATAGAGGATAGGATAGGATAGGATAGAGGATAGGATAGGATAGAGGATAGGATAGGATAGAGGATAGCATAGGATAGAGGATATGATAGGATAGAGGATAGGATAGGATAGAGGATAGGATAGGATAGAGGATAGGACACGATAGAGGATAGGATATTATAGAGGATAGGATAGGATAGAGGATAGGATAGGATAGAGGATAGGATACGATAGAGGATAGGATAGGATAGAGGATAGGATAGGGGATTGGATAGGATAGAGGATAGGATAGGATAGAGGATAGGATAGGATTGAGGATAGGATAGGATAGAGGATCGGATAGGTGATTGGATAGTATAGAGGATAGGATAGGATAGAGGATAGGATAGGATAGAGGATAGGATAGGATAGAGGATAGGATAGGATAGAGGATAGGATAGGATTGAGGATAGGATAGGATAGAGGATAGGATATTATAGAGGATAGGATAGGATAGAGGATAGGATAGAGGATAGGATAGAGGATAGGATAGGATAGAGGATAGGATAGGACAGAGGATAGGATAGGATAGAGGATAGGATAGGATAGAGGATAGGATAGGATAGAGGATAGGATAGGATAGAGGATAGGATAGGATAGAGGATAGGATAGGATAGATGATAGGATGGGATAGAGGATAGGATAGGATAGAGGATAGGATAGGATAGAGGATAGGATAGAGGATAGGATAGGATAGAGGATAGGATAGGATAGAGGATAGGATAGGATAGGATAGAGGTTAGGTTGGATAGAGTATAGAATAGGATAGAGGATAGGATAGGATAGAGGATAGGATAGGATTGAGGATAGTATAGGATAGAGGAAAGGATAGGATAGAGGATAGGATAGGATAGCGGATAGGATAGGATAGAGGATAGTATAGGATAGAGGATAGGATAGAGGATAGGATAGGATAGAGGATAGGATATTATAGAGGATAGGATAGGATAGAGGATAGGATAGGATAGAGGATGGGATAGGATAGCGGATAGGATAGGATATAGGATTGGATAGGATAGAGGATAGGATACGATAGAGGATAGGATAGGATAGAGGATAGGATAGGGGATTGGATAGGATAGAGGATAGGATAGGATAGAGGATAGGATAGGATTGAGGATAGGATAGGATAGAGGAAAGGATAGTATAGAGGATCGGGTAGGTGATTGGATAGGATAGAGGATAGTATAGGATAGAGGATAGGATAGGATAGAGGATATGATAGGATAGAGGATCGGATAGGGGATTGGATAGGATAGCGGATAGGATAGGATAGAGTATAGAATAGGATAGAGGATAGGATAGGATAGAGGATAGAATAGGATTGATGATAGGATAGGATAGAGGAAAGGATAGGATAGAGGATCGGATAGGTGATTGGATAGGATAGAGGATAGGATAGGATAGAGGATAGTATAGGATAGAGGATAGGATAGGATAGAGGATAGGATAGGATAGAGGATAGGATAGGATAGAGGATATGATAGGATAGAGGATCGGATAGGGGATTGGATAGGATAGAGGATAGGATAGGATTGAGGATAGTATAGGATAGAGGAAAGGATAGGATAGAGGGTCGGATAGGTGATTGGATAGGATAGAGGATAGGATAGGATAGAGGATAGTATAGGATAGAGGATAGGATATCATAGAGGATAGGATAGGATAGAGGATAGGATAGGGTAGGATAGGATAGAGGATAGGATAGGATACAGGATAGGATAGGATGGAGGATAGGATAGGATAGAGGATAGGATAGGATAGAGGATAGGATAGGATAGAGGATAGGATAGGATAGAGGATACGATAGGATAGAGGATCGGAAAGGATAGAGGATAGGATAGGATAGAGGATAGGATAGGATAGAGGATAGGATAGGATAGAGGATAGGATAGGATAGAGGATAGGATAGGATAGAGGATAGGATAGGATAGGATAGAGGATAGGATAGGATAGAGGATATGATAGGATAGAGGATCGGATAGGGGATTGGATAGGATAGAGGATAGGATAGCGGATAGGATAGGATAGAGTATAGAATAGGATAGAGGATAGGATAGGATAGAGGATAGAATAGGATTGATGATAGGATAGGATAGAGGAAAGGATAGGATAGAGGATCGGATAGGTGATTGGATAGGATAGAGGATAGGATAGGATAGAGGATCGGATAGGATAGGATAGAGTATAGGATTGGATAGAGGATACGATATTATAGAGGATGGGATAGGATAGAGGATAAGATAGGATAGAGGATAGGATAGGATAGAGGATAGGATAGGATAGGATAGAGGATAGGATAGGATAGAGGATATGATAGGATAGAGGATCGGATAGGGGATTGGATAGGATAGAGGATAGGATAGAGGATAGCATAGGATAGAGGATATGATAGGATAGAGGATAGGATAGGATAGAGGATAGGATAGGATAGAGGATAGGATACGATAGAGGATAGGATATTATAGAGGATATAATAGGATAGAGGATAGGATAGGATAGAGGATAGGATACGATAGAGGATAGGATAGGATAGAGGATAGGATAGGGGATTGGATAGGATAGAGGATAGGATCGGATAGAGGATAGGATAGGATTGAGGATAGGATAGGATAGAGGAAAGGATAGGATAGATGATCGGATAGGATAGGATAAAGTATAGGATTGGATAGAGGATACGATATTATAGATGATAGGATAGGATAGAGGATAAGATAGGATAGAGGATAGGATAGGATAGAGGATAGGATAGGATAGGATAGAGGATAGGATAGGATAGAGGATATGATAGGATAGATGATCGGATAGGGGATTGGATAGGATAGAGGATAGGATAGCGGATAGGATAGGATAGAGTATAGAATAGGATAGAGGATAGGATAGGATAGAGGATAGAATAGGATTGATGATAGGATAGGATAGAGGAAAGGATAGGATAGAGGATCGGATAGGTGATTGGATAGGATAGAGGATAGGATAGGATAGAGGATAGTATAGGATAGAGGATAGGATAGGATAGAGGATAGGATAGGATAAGATAGAGGATAGGATAGGATAGAGGATAGGATAGGATAGAGGATAGGATAGGATAGAGGATAGGATAGGATAGAGGATAGGATAGGATAGAGGGTAGGATAGGATAGAGGATAGGATAGGATAGAGGATAGGATAGGATAGAGGATAGGATAGGATAGAGGATAGGATAGGATAGAGGATAGGATAGGATGGAGGATAGGATAGGATAGAGGGTAGGATAGGATAGAGGATAGGATAGGGTAGGATAGGATAGAGGATAGGATAGAGGATAGGATAGGGTAGGATAGGATAGAGGATAGGATAGGATACAGGATAGGATAGGATGGAGGATAGGATAGGATAGAGGATAGGATAGGATAGAGGATAGGATAGGATAGAGGATAGGATAGGATAGAGGATATGATAGGATAGAGGATCGGATAGGATAGAGGATAGGATAGGATAGAGGATAGAATACGATAGAGGATAGGATATTATAGAGGATAGGATAGGATAGAGGATAGGATAGGATAGAGGATAGGATAGGATAGAGGATAGGATAGGATAGAGGATAGGATAGGATAGAGGATAGGATATGATAGAGGATAGGATAGGATAGAGGATAGGATAGGATAGAGGATAGGATATAGGATTGGATACGATAGAGGATAGGATACGATAGTGGATAGGATAGATGATAGGATAGGATAGAAGATAGGATAGGATAGAGGATAGGATAGGATAGAGGATAGGATAGAGGATAGGATAGTGGATTGTATAGGATAGAGGATAGGATAGGATAGAGGATAGGATAGGATAGAGGATAGGATAGGATAGAGGATAGGATAGGATAGAGGATAGGATAGGGTAGAGGATAGGATAGGATAGAGGATAGGATAGGAGATTGGATAGGATAGAGGATAGGATAGGATAGGATAGAGGATAGGATAGGATAGAGGATAGGATAGGATAGAGGATAGCATAGGATAGAGGATATGATAGGATAGAGGATAGGATAGGATAGAGGATAGGATAGGATAGAGGATAGGACACGATAGAGGATAGGATATTATAGAGGATAGGATAGGATAGAGGATAGGATAGGATAGAGGATAGGATACGATAGAGGATAGGATAGGATAGAGGATAGGATAGGGGATTGGATAGGATAGAGGATAGGATAGGATAGAGGATAGGATAGGATTGAGGATAGGATAGGATAGAGGATCGGATAGGTGATTGGATAGTATAGAGGATAGGATAGGATAGAGGATAGGATAGGATAGAGGATAGGATAGGATAGAGGATAGGATAGGATAGAGGATAGGATAGGATTGAGGATAGGATAGGATAGAGGATAGGATATTATAGAGGATAGGATAGGATAGAGGATAGGATAGAGGATAGGATAGAGGATAGGATAGGATAGAGGATAGGATAGGACAGAGGATAGGATAGGATAGAGGATAGGATAGGATAGAGGATAGGATAGGATAGAGGATAGGATAGGATAGAGGATAGGATAGGATAGAGGATAGGATAGGATAGATGATAGGATGGGATAGAGGATAGGATAGGATAGAGGATAGGATAGGATAGAGGATAGGATAGAGGATAGGATAGGATAGAGGATAGGATAGGATAGAGGATAGGATAGGATAGGATAGAGGTTAGGTTGGATAGAGTATAGAATAGGATAGAGGATAGGATAGGATAGAGGATAGGATAGGATTGAGGATAGTATAGGATAGAGGAAAGGATAGGATAGAGGATAGGATAGGATAGCGGATAGGATAGGATAGAGGATAGTATAGGATAGAGGATAGGATAGAGGATAGGATAGGATAGAGGATAGGATATTATAGAGGATAGGATAGGATAGAGGATAGGATAGGATAGAGGATGGGATAGGATAGCGGATAGGATAGGATATAGGATTGGATAGGATAGAGGATAGGATACGATAGAGGATAGGATAGGATAGAGGATAGGATAGGGGATTGGATAGGATAGAGGATAGGATAGGATAGAGGATAGGATAGGATTGAGGATAGGATAGGATAGAGGAAAGGATAGTATAGAGGATCGGGTAGGTGATTGGATAGGATAGAGGATAGTATAGGATAGAGGATAGGATAGGATAGAGGATATGATAGGATAGAGGATCGGATAGGGGATTGGATAGGATAGAGGATAGGATAGCGGATAGGATAGGATAGAGTATAGAATAGGATAGAGGATAGGATAGGATAGAGGATAGAATAGGATTGATGATAGGATAGGATAGAGGAAAGGATAGGATAGAGGATCGGATAGGTGATTGGATAGGATAGAGGATAGGATAGGATAGAGGATAGTATAGGATAGAGGATAGGATAGGATAGAGGATAGGATAGGATAGAGGATAGGATAGGATAGAGGATATGATAGGATAGAGGATCGGATAGGGGATTGGATAGGATAGAGGATAGGATAGGATTGAGGATAGTATAGGATAGAGGAAAGGATAGGATAGAGGGTCGGATAGGTGATTGGATAGGATAGAGGATAGGATAGGATAGAGGATAGTATAGGATAGAGGATAGGATATCATAGAGGATAGGATAGGATAGAGGATAGGATAGGGTAGGATAGGATAGAGGATAGGATAGGATACAGGATAGGATAGGATGGAGGATAGGATAGGATAGAGGATAGGATAGGATAGAGGATAGGATAGGATAGAGGATAGGATAGGATAGAGGATACGATAGGATAGAGGATCGGAAAGGATAGAGGATAGGATAGGATAGAGGATAGGATAGGATAGAGGATAGGATAGGATAGAGGATAGGATAGGATAGAGGATAGGATAGGATAGAGGATAGGATAGGATAGGATAGAGGATAGGATAGGATAGAGGATATGATAGGATAGAGGATCGGATAGGGGATTGGATAGGATAGAGGATAGGATAGCGGATAGGATAGGATAGAGTATAGAATAGGATAGAGGATAGGATAGGATAGAGGATAGAATAGGATTGATGATAGGATAGGATAGAGGAAAGGATAGGATAGAGGATCGGATAGGTGATTGGATAGGATAGAGGATAGGATAGGATAGAGGATCGGATAGGATAGGATAGAGTATAGGATTGGATAGAGGATACGATATTATAGAGGATGGGATAGGATAGAGGATAAGATAGGATAGAGGATAGGATAGGATAGAGGATAGGATAGGATAGGATAGAGGATAGGATAGGATAGAGGATATGATAGGATAGAGGATCGGATAGGGGATTGGATAGGATAGAGGATAGGATAGAGGATAGGATAGGATAGAGGATATGATAGGATAGAGGATAGGATAGGATAGAGGATAGGATAGGATAGATGATAGGATAGGATAGAGGATAGGATAGGATAGGATAGAGGATAGGATAGGATAGAGGATAGGATAGGATAGAGGATAGCATAGGATAGAGGATATGATAGGATAGAGGATAGGATAGGATAGAGGATAGGATAGGATAGAGGATAGGATACGATAGAGGATAGGATATTATAGAGGATATAATAGGATAGAGGATAGGATAGGATAGAGGATAGGATACGATAGAGGATAGGATAGGATAGAGGATAGGATAGGGGATTGGATAGGATAGAGGATAGGATCGGATAGAGGATAGGATAGGATTGAGGATAGGATAGGATAGAGGAAAGGATAGGATAGATGATCGGATAGGATAGGATAAAGTATAGGATTGGATAGAGGATACGATATTATAGATGATAGGATAGGATAGAGGATAAGATAGGATAGAGGATAGG